>NC_133140.1:57013863-57315202 GCF_048418815.1 Hemitrygon akajei
CCTATTCCCACCAAACGAATGAAGATGCAGTTTCTACATCAGCTGACACTGTGAGTGATTCTGTGTAGTTCAACTTTTCAGAAATCCACCATCGTTATACTATCCACGTTGCTTCAAAACTTTATTTTCAGGCCTTCTGTTTTAACAAATTGCCACACTCCCTCTCCTTCTCTAGAGATATCAAATGATGTTACCCTACAAATCCATGTTCCCTGAGCTCCGTGCTCTGATCCTGCTTTACTCTCCATCCCAAGCACTTCTTGTACATAGGCCTTGTCTTTGGCCCAACCCACCGATTGTTTTAACTCTCATTTATGCTTTTGCTCCCCTCCTAATTTAATCATTTTGATGCTCTGCTGGTAATCATCCATTCCTCATTCTACATTCAGAACAAGTGCTCTTTGTTCATTTATGGCTCATTCACCATTCCTATGCTTGCTGATCTAAAGTGACTCGTGTTGGATCAACTCAACATATTTATCATATTTCAGTCCTCCTGTGGCCTTGCCCTCTGCCCATCTCCCTAATTTCTTTAACTTCCAGTCCTTCTGGAGGACTCAAGGGTCCTCTTCTGAAATTTTGTTTCTCAACATTGCTTTCCATCACTGATGGTCTTCTCTTCTCCCCACTGTATCTCATTATCTTGCCCCCTTCTCCTCTCTCAACTGATCTATCCTCATTACCACCCAAGGGGTTGACAGCCTGCTTACTCAGAGGAGACAATGAGCATATTTATTACGTTAGTGTTGACCAGCAGTTTTACGGGATGTGAGTCTCTGGTTACTGCCATATTCTTCTGCTGGATCTTGCTTGACAGAAACATAGAAATCTACAGAACATTGTGCCAGCCATGTAACTTATTCTAGAAACTGCCTAGAATTACCCTACCGTTTTGCCCTCTATTTTTCTAAGCTCCATGTACCTATCTAAGAGGATCTTAAAAGACCCTACTGTATCCACCTCTACCACCATCACCGGCAGTGCATTCCACGCACCCACCACTCTCTGAGTGGAATAACTTACCCCTGACATCCCTCTTGTACCTACTTCCAAGCACCCCATTGTGTTAGCCATTTCTGCCCTGGGTAAAAGCCTCTGGCTATCCACACGATCAATGCCTCTCTTGTACACCTCTTATCAGGTCACCTCATGGAGAGTAGGGGGGGCGACTGCACAGGACTGAAAGAAGCCGCAGAGGGTCGTACATTTAATTGGCTCCGTCTTGGTACTAGCCTACAAAATACCTAGGACGTGTTCAAGGAGCGGTGTCTTAGAAAGGAAGCGTCCATTATTAAGGACCTCCAGCACCCAAGGCATGCCCTGTTACCATCGGGTAGGAGGTACAGGAGCCTGAACGCACACACTCAGCGATTCAGGAACAGCTTCTTCCCCTCTGCCATCCGATTCCTAAATGGACATTGAACCCTTAGACACTACCTCACTTTTTTTTTTAAAAAAAGTATTTCTGATTTTTGCACAATACATATCTAGTCAATATATGTATACTGTATGAGTATACTGAATAAGATTCACTTATTATTTTTTTCTTCTATATTATGTATTGCATTGAACTGCTGCTGCTAAGTGAACAAATTTCACGTCACATGGCGGGTGATAATAAACCTGATTCTGTTTTTCCGTCATTCCAAGGAGAGAAGGCCAAGTTTTGAGTGTCCTATGAACATGAACGCCAAGATCATGCTGATCCTCCACACTACCAATTAATATTATATTCTGTCTATATTCTGGCAGCTCTTCATATTTTAATCCCCACCTCCACCTTCCGTTTTCTAGTCTTTCCTTGGCAATGGTCTCTGACATGACCATTAAAGATCTTTCTGACATCCACTCCAGGACATTCAAAATGCCTTTTTTGATCTCCACTTCCCCACAGTCTTTGAGAGTTTTGAAAATTAAGTTCTATATCTTCATTCTACCTTTCCTAATTGCAAAATAATTTCCCTGAAGGATCCCTTCTTCCAAACTAATATTGGGTTATGTGGCTCCAGTTCGAGATCTTATCGAGATCTTGTGCTGTAATTTCTGATGTACTATGATAAATAGAGATATTATATGCCCGAAGCATGCAGAAATTTACAATTTAACCACACATTAATAACTTAATTATTTTGGATGTTTTGAAGTTCAGCTTTACCTCATTTTATAAAATTCCAGTGAAAATTGGAGTATAATATTTAATTTTTTTAAAGCATCTTATGCAAGCCTTGCGCTAAAAATGTTTCTACTTCCCCCAGGGCTGTTAAATTGTAATTAATAATCATATCATAGACTTACAGGTATCAGTAGCTGGGTAGGATAAATCAAATGGTGTGAAAATGGTTGTGCTAAACACCTCATTCGATTCTTAAGCAAAGTCAAGTTTATTGCCAGATGTACAAGTACATGTGTGCATTGGTACAGTTAAAACTTCCAGCAGTATCACAGGCACGTAGCATGATGTAGGCTGCTAGACATAAAATATGCCAGAAATACATAAATTAAACCTACTCTCAATGGCAACATCATTCGGCACTCTTGTACACCTGCTTGTTAATGCCAATAGCCAATCATGTGGCGACAACTCAATGCATAAAAGCTTGCAGACATGGTCAAGAAGTTCTGTTGTCTTTCAGACTAAACATCAGAATGGGTAAGAAATGTGATCTGATTGACTTTGACCATGGAGTGATTGCTGGTCCCAAATGGAGCAGTTTGAGTATCTCCGAAGCTGCTGATCTCCCGGATTTTCATCCACAAGTTTGGAGAGTTTACAGAGAGTGGTGTGAAGAACAAAACAAAACAAAACATCCAGCAAGCAGCAGTTCTGTGGGTGAAAATGTCTTGTTAATGAAAGGGATCAGAGGAGACTGCTTCAAGCTGACAGGAAGGCGGCAGTAACTACGGTACTCATTACAACAGTGATGTACAGAAGAGCATCTGTGAAGGCACAACATATCGAACCTTGAAGTAGATTGGCTACAGCAGTAGAAGACCATGAACATACACTCGGTGGACACACTGTTAGCTACAGGAGGTACCTGATTAGGTAGTCTTTATTAAGGGTCTCGGCCCGAAATATCGACTGTTTACTCTTTTCCAAAGATGCTGCCTGGCCTGTTGTGTTCCTCTAGCATTTTGTGTGTGTTGCAGGTACTATTATAAAAGGCCACTGAATGTAAGTTATACATTTTTACAAGAAAGAACACAATTAGGACAAAAAAATACAATCTATTTTTAGTGCAAAGTGACCAAAGTGGTCACTATACTGTAGTGGTTAGGGTTGTGCCAATTGGTTTGACAACTGGATAGTTGAGGGGAAGTAGCTGTTCTGCCAATTTAAGTTCCAATGGTCAGTGACATTTTAATTCCTCCAGGTGACATGCTTACCATGAAGCTATTCAAATTTAGTGCCAAAATTGTGCAGTTCCACACAAATCTATAATAACCACATCTTTCTGTTGATTTAACAATATGTACCAATCGGGGTACAGCTTGAACAGTATATTTGGAAAATTGATGGTAGCGTTTTGGTCAAGTATGAACTGATTGGAAAGCTGAGCCTACTGGGCCTGAACACCTCCCTCTGCAACTGGATCCTAGACTTCCTGACTGGGAGATCTCAGTCAGTCCGGATTGGGAGCAGCATCTCCAACACCATCACACTGAGCATGGGGGCTCCCCAGGGTTGCGTGCTCAGTCCACTGCTGTTCACTCTGCTGACCCACGACTGTGCTGCAACCCACAGCTCGAACCATATCATCAAGTTCGCCGATGACACAACTGTGGTGGGTCTCATCAGCAAGGACGATGAGTCAGCTTACATAGAGGAGGTGCAGCAGCTAACGGACTGGTGCAGAGCCAACAACCTGTCTCTTAATGTGAACAAAACAAAAGAGATGGTTGTTGACTTCAGGAGGGCATAGAGCGACCACTCCCCGCTGAACACCGACGGCTCCTCAGTAGAGATCGTAAAGAGCACCAAATTTCTTGGTGTTCACCTGATAGAGAATCTCACCTGGTCCCTCAACACCAGCTCCATAGCAATGAAAGCCCAGCAGCGTCTCTACTTTTTGCGAAGGCTGAGGAAAGTCCATCTCCCACCCCCCAACCTCATCACATTCTACAGGGGTTGTATTGAGAGCATCCTGAGCAACTGCATCACTGCCTGGTTTGGAAATTGCACCATCTTGGATCGCAAGACCCTGCAGCAGATAGTGAGGTCAGCTGAGAAGATCATCGGGGTCTCTCTTCCCGCCATCACGGATATTTACACTACTTGCTGCATCCACAAAGGAAACAGCATTATGAAGGACCCCATGCACCCTCATACAAACTCTTCTCCCTCCTGCCATCTGGGAAAAGGCTCCGAAGCATTTGGGCTCTCACGACCAGACTATGTAACAGTTTCTTCCACCAAGCTATCAGACTCCTCAATGCCCGAAGCCTGGACTGACACCTTGACCTACTGTCCTGTTTATTATTTATTGTAATGCCTGCACTGTTTTTGTGCACTTTATGCAGTCCTGTGTAGGTCTGTAGTGTAGTGTAACTTCCTCTGTTTTTTTTTATTACGTAGTTCAGTCTAGTTTTTTGTACTGTGTCATGTAACACCATGGTCCTGAGAAACATTGTCTCATTTTTACTATGCACTGTACCAGCAGTTATGATCAAAATGACAATAAAAGTTGACTTGACTTGACAGTGGAAATGGAAATAAAGTTAGTGTTTCAAGTTAAATACCTTTCATTGGAATTGACAAACATTGGAGATGTAATTCTCTTGCGTTTGGAAGAAATGAAAGAAGATCTCATTAAAGTTTAAAAAATACTTTTAGGGTGGAAACGGGCTGGATGTTTTCCCTGACTGAACTCTAGAAGCAAGGTCACAGTCTCAGACCAAGATGTAGCATGCCGAGAAATAAAATGAAACATTTCTTTGGTCAGATGGTGACGAACCTTTGGAATTCTCTGTCCTTGAGGTTGAGAAGGAAGAGTTCTCATGTAGGGGCTTCAAACTGAAGTGTTAAAGCTGTGTTTCCTTTCACATCTGCTGCCTGTCTTCAGTGTTTCTAGCATTTACTTCATTTACTGTGAAGGCTCGCTAAATTCATTGAAAACAGGTTGATTGATTTTGGATATCAAGGGAATCGGGGGTATATAGGGATAGTACGGGAATATAGCACTGAGGTAGAAAATTAGCCATAATTTTGATAAATACCCAAGCAGAGCTCAAAAGACCTCTTTGGTCTACACCGGCTCTTATTTCTTGTGTTTTTATTTTTGAGGAAAATGGAGAGGTAGAGAAGATGAGACAGGGAAGAAAAGACAAGATCATGTATGTTTTAAGGCAGAAGGGATGTTGAACTTCATTGAAAGCATGTAAGAAGCTCAGGGAAGAGAGATAGGAATGGAACTGGAGATGGGATGGTGAATTAAAAGAACCATCAGCTTGATAGTTGGTGGACTAAATTAAACCTGTCTTTCATGCTTGGTCTCCACAAGTAAAATAAGTAGTGTTAATTTTGTTTCCCCTTGTGTTTCTGACTTGCACAGATATTTTGGATGATTATTATCTGAAGTAAAGAAGTGGGATAAAGCCAGATCAGAGTTTGAAATTATGTTCAGAAATTGAAAGCAAAAGATTAGATTAAATGGAAAGCCATGTAGACCAGACATTGTACTGCAAAAGAATTTAATAGTGGTTAGGATAGAGGTGCAGAGGTTTAGAAGCTTATGTTCTTTGGGGTTAGTTAGGAGTAGATTGAAATAGACAGATCACACAACCAACATTCCACAGCTTTCTTCCAATATACATACAACCGGAAAGCAGAGCCTAGTTCAAGTTTTGAATCAAAGAAAGCAAACGTGATTTTAAAATAATACTGATTCTTAGCAAATCAATAGGAATTCAACACTAGTATCTGTATTTTGTTTAGATGCATTGTAAAATATGTTGTGGGTAATTGCCCTGTGAGGACCTAATCCACATGGCATTGTAGGAAATATTCAAGCGGTACTGTGGGACTCATCCAGCAATCCGGTGTTCTTCACAGTGCAATCTGTCCATGGGCTCTGTACCCAAAGACTGTGGTAAAAATGATCATTTGATTTGATATTTTAAATGTAACAAGATTGTAATTTATTAATCTTTAAAAAGCAGAAGCCTGTGGTTCATGGATTCACACACAAGAAACCTCTTGGGGTAACATTACGCCACGTATGCAAGGATGGTGCAGGTTTAGTTGTCCGTTGAAAATGAATTATCTGCTCTCATCCGAATGTTAGCGAGGTTTTTACATTTGCCCCTTTTACCTCTTGGGCAATGAAGATGGGAAAAGTCAAATGTGGTTTCTGAGCTTGATTGCTGTTCTGCCACAAAGTTCTAATTATTGACTTCCGGTGACAACAGGGTCAGGCTTCGATGGTGCACCCCAAACAGCACTGAATGACAGCACTCTGTGAGCCAAGATGCAGAGCAGTGATGCTGAGTTGCCTTATTCATGATGACAGAAATATACCTGTTAAAGCAATTATTTAATCAAGAAACCACCTCAATTGACAAATATAAATTGTATTTCACATAATCTCTCACAGCAGCTTTACTTTTGTTTGCAAAATGAATCTACTAAGTCATATCTTAAGAATGAAAATTTTAAAAACATTAATACCATTAATTTGACAGCCAATTTTTATTTGGTGTAAATTGCAAATTCAAATCATTGCTGTAATGGCAATTTCAAAGTTGCCTTGTTTTGCACTACTCCCTTTGTGCTTTCAATTCCTGCTATAAACCATGTACAACCAATTAACTCAGTTAAAATTGGTAGAAGAAATAAATTAATTTTTCTTGAAATTTACATTAAGGAATTAAATGCCTGACAAAAACTTAGTCGTCCTTTGCAAAATCCAAAGTTCATGAGATTCTGGCAATCTTAGTAAAATATGTAGGCCAATCTTAGCTCAAAAATGAAGGTTTTGTTGCATAGTTAAATTATCCTGACATTAACTCCCCCCCACCATGTTTTTGAGTGAACTGGTACAAAATTAAGAAAATGTAATTCTTGGCGCTAAGATTAATTTTTTATAACTTTGGTTAAAAATAATAAATGCTATATCCTTGCACAATCATCTACACACCTGTAAATGTTTTTCTCATACAATCCTAATCCTGATTCTCGAAAGACAGTAATAGAGTTATCTACTAATTAAATTCATGTGGTCTTCTAATTGACGCATTCAATGGAAAACTTTAGTTTAAACTTGGATTTAATGTGCTCTGTGCTTCCTTTCAGAATCATAATCATGATGATCAGACACTATTGCAAAATATTTTTTATGGAAATAATATTTATGTAGATTTACAGGAGACTGTTTTAGCTAAAGGACTTTGATGTTAAATAGAAAAGCTTTCTCAGTCTCCATGTTCTTTCTGATTTAGCAAAGAAATTTATTTTTGTTTAAAGGTTCCGTTGATGAAATGGAGAAAGGAGAGGAGAATCTAACTGATGACAACAATATGTCTGAAAGGGAAACAATAGCTTCAAACCACGATGAATCAGCAGACTGTGATACATCAAGTTCTTTTTATAGTGAAGGTAATACGATGTTACGGTTATCAATTTATCTTTTTTGTTGCAAGTTGGACTTGGGGACACAAATGTATTTCTTGAAATCCCAAATTTGATACATCTATTCCACATATGATGTCACAAGCAAGTTACAAAAATCTCGAAGTTTTAACATATCGGTTTACCAACGTATTATACTTTCCTCTCCTATTTGAAACCCCTATGGCTCCTGAGCTCTAATCAGGCAAATCTTACACAGTGCAGGTTGTTCCAACCATGTCTCTTCCTTCAGACTCCCAAGAGACTGAAAATCACAGCTCCTTTCATAAGCCTCTCTTGAGTATCTTGGTTACAACTATATTTATTTATCAAAATTAAACAATGTTCAAATGCTATGTATGTAGAATGTATTTGTGCACAGTATATTTTATTTGATAACGTTTGGAAGTAATAAGAAGGAACTGGTCTATTTTCATTTGACTTCTCATCATGTAACTTGAACAATAAACACTAATACATCAGCACAAAATTATCTATAGGCTTTCAGCAACATTTAGTTCATATACTAATTGAATATTTCCCCTTTGCTTTACATGAATTTCTTTGTTCATTTTCGGTTAGATCCTTTTCATGTCATGCTTTAGTAATTTACCAATACAGTGATTAATAAAATAATATTTTTACATGGTATGTAAAACAGTTTGGTGGTTTGAACATAGATTCTTCAGCAATCTATAAATATATTTGAAGTGCAATGTTTACTGCAACTGTCATTTACCATTTATTGCCAAATCAGCACATAATTATAGTCAGGTGCCTGCTGAAGAGGTTGCAATGAAAAGGGCCTTAAAAGCTTTCACATGTGAATTGCTTTTAGACATGCCTCCATCGTAATTTTCAAAATCTGAATTAAATATTTAATACATCTGCTTATTTCCTACATTTACTAAAATATGTATATTAAGAAGCAATGAAAACAGAAAAACTGAAAATGGAGGAAATATGAAATAAAGAAAACAGAAAATATTGGAAAAGCTCAACAGGTCAGGCAGCATCTGTGGGAGACAAAAAACTTAAATTTTAGGTTGAAGGCCCTCCATCAAAACAGGAAAAGAGAGAAAACAAAGTAGTTTTAAATTGCAGGTAATGTGGGGGAGGAATGAATAGGACTAGGGAATATCTGTAAAGTGGGTCCAGCATTGCCATGGTGATCAGCACTTGATAACGCCATCTGGCTGAGAGATTAACGAGGGCTGTTCGAGGGAGAACAAAGGGACTTGCAAAAGCTGTGCAGTGCAGGTCAGAGGCAAAGGAAATGCTCAACAGGTCAGATGTTAGTGGGAAGAGAGAAAAAGCTGAGTAGCAGTTGCAAATGGATAATGTACAGCAGAAATGAGCAAAGGAGAAAATGAGATGCCTGAAATTGTTAAATTCAAAATTGTTCCACTGGGGTCCAACATGTGTCAATTACTGGAAGTATTCAGCAGGTGAGGCAGCGTCAGTGGAAAGAAAAGCGATTTGAAGACTCTTCTCAAACGTTTAAAAAGGGGGAAAAGAAGTTGGGTTTAAATTGCAGAGAGGGTAGGAGAGAGAAGGATAGGGCAGAGGAAATGTCATTAGTAAAAGGAGATAACTTAAAACTAATGACTTCCTTTCAGCCCCCACCTCCCCAAGTTCTGATGAAGGTTCTTGGACATGAAACCTTAGCATCTATGGAAGGAGAAAGGTGCCTAACCTCCTGAGTATTTTTAGACTTCCAACATTTATATTTTTGTTTTGAGGCCCACTCCAAGAGGAACTACACCTCATCTTCTGCCTGGGTATGTTGACATTCTCACACCAAACAACTTGTCCACAAACTTAACTCTCTTTCTTCAGATCAAATGTAAAGCTATGAGAACTCACATGGGCCTAATTTCCCTCTGTCTTTTAGTGGGCTAGATGAACTGTCATTGTTTCAGTTCTGCTCAGACCCATCCCTCTGCTCATTCTCTGGTGTACTGACAAATACATTGATCTTGTGACCTGTGCCTGGACACAACTCATTAACTTTTGCAATGAATTTCCTTCTGGTCTCAATTTCTCTTGTTCCAAGTCTGACTCTTTCTTTCCTTTTATGGATTTCTCTATCCCTGCCACCTTTAAAACTGCAGTGCTTTCCACAAATTCTCCTTCTCTGTCACATCTTCTTGTGTATTGAGACTTATCACAAAGGTGTGTCTGAGATGTTTTCCTTTTTACTTGACCATGCCTTCCTTTTTATAGTTGAAAAAGTTCTTAAATGCATTTTATTTGTTTCCCATGCTTTGCTGTCACACCCTCTCCTTCTGGAGTTTATTTGTCACTCCAGTAGCCCACACATTCAATGGATAATCTTTTATAACTTCTCCAATCTTCAACAAAATTTCTCCTCTGGGCACATTTTTCTGTCCTCAAGATATGGTCACCTCTGAGTTCAAGGAAATAAAAGCATGATGATTTCATAGAATGTCTCCACTGGAGGAGATGGTGTAATAAGAGATGGGAATGACTTTGGGAGTCTATGACTTTGCATCATGAATTGTCATGGCTCAAGTTAAACAAAGCCAGAAAATTCTGGCTGATTTCTACCTCTTGCCCTCCAGCTGATGAATCAGCACTTCTCTATGTCAAACACTTATTTGGGGGAAGCTTGAAAGTAACAAGTACATATTTGAACATTGGGTAAGAGCGTTCATCATTTAAATAGCCTCAGAAGTACTACTATTGATCAAACTGGCTGAATCCTGAAAGAAGCATTTGCAAACTTAGCTAATGGTAAGTGATGGGAGTCAGCAGAAAGAAATGATATTTCTAATTATAATTTTAATAATATTATTAAACCTTCTCTCATCCTATCCAAAGTTGCACTATCAACCCTTGCAATTTATTCCCAGGAGTCAATTTCATTCTGGATTTGGTTCACACCACTTGGTTCATGGCCAACGTATCAGTGCTGATCTGTAATGTCAAGAGTGCTCAGAGTGATTTCTCCAGTGCTTTATTTTGAGTTTTACGTGAATTACTCTGCTCCTGTTCTGTTCTTAAATCCTTGATCCAAATGACATTCTAAAGACCAGTTAACATTGACAACAAAATAATACAGGTGGCACCAAGTTTTAAAAAAAACTCAGTGGAATTGCAAAGAAAGCTGTCCAGCAATTTTAGCAAATAGATCCTTGAAGGCCAATGAGCAATGGATTGATACTATAGTCTGTGTTGTGGAAGTACATGCATGGAATACAGTAACAAATAAAGGATGCCAAGCACACAAAATGATTGGTTGTCTGTCTCATAGTTAAAACAATTTTTGCCGCCATTTACAAAGGGTGCCAAGGTAATGGAGAGGGTGAAGGAATAGTATTGCAACATCAAATCCAGGCATATGTTTTTATCAGGACTCCTCTGATTATATAGAAAAGTTCTAAACTATTGTGTATAATCTCTTGATAATCTAGATAAGAAACTGCATTTTCTGGAAACAGAATGTTGTTTGTTCACTTTAATTACATTTGTAACTACTGTATTGTTTTTTTTTTGAACAATTATATGCATGGGATTCTAAACTTATATTGATTACATTTTAGGCAGATTTCAAGATTATTGTTAAGGTGAATTACTGTCTATTAATAGTTTAAGGTTCTCATTTCCTTTTATTTATGCAGGAACTAGTTGGCATGAGGTTTGGTTGAAAATGTCACTTCCTTGATTGTTCTGAATCCTATGGATGATGGATGTCAGACTTGCAAATCGAAAGATATATCTTGCTGGTGCTTTAATCAGTGGAACAGAATTTCCTTTGCAGAAGCATGAGGACACAATTTCCTCTGAGCCACTTCTGCTCCCTAGCCATATCTTTGGAAATTCGACATGAACAATTTATAATCAACATGTGATAGCAGAGAGAACCCCAGACAAAATTTAACTCATGGTGACTTTGCAACTTTTAGACATTTTAGTCTGCACTCTCTAGCAGACTGGAAGCATGTAGTAATGGAACAACATTCCTGGTATATGCCGTTCCGTTAACTTTAGAACATGGCTTAGCAATATATTCTCGATTGAAACATTTCAAACTACTTTGTGCCCAGAGGACAGCAAAACAATGGCATTTAGCCAGATGCAAAGAATGGTCAACTCATATATTTTGCAAATGAAGCAAACAAATCCCTTGCTGTAGCTGTCATCTGATGACCAAGAATGTTCATTTCTGTTGCTGGGAGGGTGTTCAAGCTGACTACTCTGTGACACAATGCAGGATCTTGACCCAAGATGTTGGACATCCCAGAGATGCTGCCTGACCTGCTGAGCTCCTCCAGCATCTTTTTTTTTCCAACTGTCTTCAGTCTCCTATGCATTGTAGAGCAGAGCTGAAAGGAGTTCCATGTTTTAAACAAGTTTGCATTCTTGATTGCACTCTTTTCCACTTTGTGGACCTAGTCATCTTTAAACTTTACCTCAGCAACTAACATTCAACTAAGTCAACCTATTACTTCAGGAGGACTTCAACTTTACACCTTGCACAATGGTTAGCCAGTTCATTTCACATCAATTCGTTACAGAACTGGTAAACTTCTTACAGCACGTTTCTTCATCTCCTATCTCATGCCATGATTTAGATTCTTCAGCTCGTTGTGCTCTCACTTTATGAGGGAAGGATGGCAGAGCCAGGTGGGACAAGGGAGGGTGAATGTGGAGATAGAGGCTGGAGGGCGATGAGCAGGTTCACAAGAGCTAGAAGTGCTGGTATCTGATAAATAGGCTGATAATGGCAACCATTCAAAATGGGTTGATGGATCCATTTACCCTCGGGGAAAGGATCCAGCAGGAAAAGTGTATGATTTCAACGAATGCTGCCCGACCTGCTGAGTTCATCCAGCTTCTTTGTAGGTGGAAGGAAGCAAGAATGTGGAGGGGTGAAACTGGATGAGGGAGGCTGGAAGGGGCGCAAGGGAAAATGAACAAAAATACAAGGAACAGAGGTGGATCAGAAGGAGAAAAAGCATGCTTTTGACATAGCCTCCTCTACATCCGCAACACCAAGCACAAACTAGGTGACTAGTTGCAGAGCACCTGTGTTTTGTCCACAGTGACCATCCAGTAGTCCTGGCTGCAAGCCATTCCCAGTCCCCTTTCCATTCTCACGCTGACCTGACTGTCCTTGGACTTTACGCTGCCAGAGCAAGGCTAAAATGCAAAGTGGGAGAACAACATTTTGTGTTCTGCCTGGGTAGTCTACACACAATAGTATGACCACTGAACTTTCCAATTACAGCTAGCCTTTAACCTTCCTCTCACTCTCTCTTTGATCTACCACTGTTTCTCCAATTTTGTTTGTTTTCCATTCTTCTACCCCTCCAGATTGCCATTTTCACCCCCCTCACCATCTTGGTTCCATCCATTTACCACTTTAACCAACCCATCTGGTAACATCTGCCCAGCCCACCCTTGAATAGATACCATTATCACCTTTCTTTATCAAATTTCTGCACTACTAGCCAATGCGTCCCTGCTCAGTACTCTCCAGTCTCCATGTCCACCTTCATCCTCCCCTCCCAATCTGACTCTTAACTGCCCATCATCTTTCATCCACCTAGATCCATCTATCATCTACTGATCCTTGTCTCACCTGTTCCCCTCTCCTCTTTGAGCCAATACTTCCCCTCTCCACTTTCATTCCCGAGGCAGGGTCTCAACTCAAAATGTTGTTTGCTTTGATAATTCTTCAATATTGTGCCTTAGGGAAATTAACTACATTAAAATGCTGTGTTGGTGTCACAGCCTTCATGTGTGGGTCAAGGAGTTCATGTCACTCGGTGTCTGCCTGTAGAAATAGTGGGGCCAGTGGAATCTTGACAGAACACATGCACTTTGTCATTCCTGTGAACCTCATAGTGAAGCAGTTTTCCACTTCTTGGATCCTTCGGCACTGATCTGTTCATAGATTCTTGTTCTACTTTTCTGGAAGCCATCACAGTAATGCAGAAGGAAGGTGATAGTAAAGAGATAATGAGGAAAAAGCTATTCTTAACCTAAATGACAACAGAGCCCAACATGTGAGTGCCAAAGACAAGGGTAAAATGTTTGTGAACCGATTCAGCCACAAGAACCTTACAGAGAAGGTTGATTTGTGTGCACTCTTGAGTTTGCTGTATAAAATGGGAACTTCTGTTGGTGGTAGAATCAAGTTAAAATGGTCTGGGTGGAAGGTTAAAAAGCAGAGTGGTGCAGAGAAAAGTAAAGTTATATGGCTTTGAATTTAAATTAGAAGAAGGTTCCCTTCAACTAGAGCTTTATTTGGAAAGCAGCCCAATAGATAATATCAAAAAGTTGGAATTGGTTATCCTCAGTGTATGTTAAATTGAGTCAATAGTCATCATCCATATTACTGAATGGAGAGGGGTTGCAGAGTGGAGCCAGAGAAATAATTGTTGCGCCACACAGGGAGCTAGTAAGTGAACACTTGCCTAGCCAAATTGTGTAGCAAAAATATTAGAAAATCATTTGGCTTTTAATATGTGACTTTGTAGATGGAATGATGGAACCATTTAAGAATGGACTTATGGTGACCCTGTTTTTCTGAAATTGTAATAGAATTTCAGTTTGGTTGTTGTAAGCATTCTTTAGACAGTATAGGGAATGGTAGCATGATTCAATATTTAGAAAAGTATTCAGTTTTGTCTGGAGGCAATTTTCTTACTTGTCACATTGATTTCCTCTCCTAAATTAAGAAATTACATTTATTTCTTAAATGTAATATCTGCATTAGGTAGTTTACATTTTTTCTCATTTAATTTAATAATGTTTTATTTATTCAACTTCCTTTAAAGAAAAGTTTATCAGTGACTTTACTGAGACACCTGATATCTCTGTTTGACTAAATCACCCTTCAAGCCCATTGTGTGATTAAGTTCTCCTTCCACCCACTCTATTTTAAGATGGTATCCTCCTTGCTCATGCAGCAGTCAAGAATGTTGGACTGGCACAGCTTATCTTGCAACAATAGGGAATAAAGCTGTTTTAGATAGCATGGAAACCACATTCTGTTTAGAAGGATGAGGAAATCCATAGAGTGGGAACTATGACTATATCTTTCAAAAAGGTCAGTTGAAGAAATTAAGCATCTGGAGCTAATTCTCTGCTGTACTCTCCCCTTGCCCCCTCCTTCCCTCCCTCTCACCCTAATCTCCTATTGTCTCCTTTCAATGTCTCCATTTACTTCAGGATATATGTATCATATTAGCTTCTGTGTAAGTAGACCCATGTAATTATTAAGCTTCCCTGTGCTTATTCTTGTGTTGGTTTTGCTACCACTCCAGTCATGGGCACATCATGTCTACTTTGAATTTTTTATTGTTTTTTTTTAAAAGAACACATTTTCCCAAAGAACATCTTTTCCCTCTAACCTTACGAGTTTTTTCCGTTCTGCAAACTGACATACTTTTCTTAACTCAGAGTAATTCTACCATTCCAAATCCCTATCTTGACCCTTGAGTACTGCTGTCTCTCTCATCTTTCTTCATCTTCCACCGAAACTTTACTGCTGCTGTTGATCTGCTCTCCCATGCTCCCTTCTCACCTTTGCTGCAGCATCCATTGGCTTCTCTCAACCTGGCCTCCGGTATGTGTCTGCTTCTTGAGCTCTGATAGATGAATAAAATAGGTGAACAACTTGTTTAATTGTACAGGATTGTGATCTTACTCTTACAATCAACAGCATAGTGTAATCTGTACCCTATTCCAAGATCATTCTGTAATACAGAATTAACTGTTAGCAGTTTATTTTTGATGCAAGCCATTTTTGTAAACCCTTCTTTCCTGGGTCCTCCAGTTTCACTGGCAGTTGTACGTGAGGGGAGGTCTTCAATAAGATCAAAATTGCCTGATTAACTTCCTCTGCTGCTTCACTTCCTTACTCTGACCCTGTTGGCCAAGCTTCCCAAGTGCTGAATCGATATCTTTCTCTAGCTTCTCTGTCACCTGTCAAGTACCATCTGACCTCATTACTACCCGTGAGACTCACTTCCTACTCTATTACCCTAGTCCATTAAACTGCTGACGACCCAATTATCTTAATGTTAGCTAATGCTTTTAATAGTTCTCTCTTGAGAGCTACTGGTCCATCGCCTTCAAATCTATCAACATCATCCCTCTGCTCAATTAAAATGTCCTGTGACATCTCCATCCATTGACTTGTATTCTTCTCTGAAGCTTTAAGTAAGCTATTGCCCCGAAGATCACTTGGTTTTTTTTTTCTCAAATTCCATGTATGAATCGTCGTCATTAAGTTTGTCTCCAGTCTTTAGCATTAAAACATACTTTATCAAAGTTACTAACGACACTTTCTGCAATTCTGATAAGAATAAATGAACCTTCTGTTTGACGTTATCCAGCTCTATTACCACACTTGGATCCATTCTCAATTACTGAGTCATAACAAGGTGTCTCTGGCATTTTCCATAGGCATCTCATTACCTTTATTCTTTAAATCATGATTTGTGCTCCCTTCTGATTTCCCATCTGCAAATCCATCGGTAATGCCTGATAACAGCATTCTTTTCTTCATTGTAAGCTGCCAGTAACCAGTTACATCTCACTACCACCTCCTTTAGCTTGGCGACGCTCCAGGGTGTCTATACCTCTCCATTACTGCTCTCTGAAACTGGAATTTCTCGATTCATTATATATTTATGGCTCTATAGTAAGCTGCCAAGGTCTTGGCTGTAGAATTTATAGTCTAAATCCTGCTACAAATGCAGCATGTTCAATACTAACATCATCCCCTTTTGTCCAGAGACAAGTATACACTCAGTATACATGGTACGCCTGTACACTTGCTCGTTAGTGCAAATATTTAATCAGCTAATCATGTGACAGCAACTGAATGCCTAAAAGCATGCAAACATGGCCAAGGGGTTCAGAGAAAACATCAGAATGGGAGCGAAATGTGATCTAAGTGGCATTGACTGTGGAATGACTATTGGTGCCAGGGTGTATGGTTTGAGTATTTCAGAAACTGTGATCTCCTGTGGTTTTCATGTGCAATAATCCAAGAGTTTATAGAGGAACTGTGTGGTAAACAAAAAAAAAATCCAGTGAACTGCAGTTCTGTGGGCAAAAATGCCTTGTTAATTAGTTCAAAGGTCAAAGTCAATTTATTATCAAAGTATGTGTGTCACCTGAGATTGATTTTCTTGCTGGCATACTCAGTACATCCACTAACCATGATAGAATCAATGAAAGACCATACCAACAAGGTAGACAACCAGTGTGCAAAGAGAACAAACTGTGCAAGTACAAAAAGAAAGAAAATGAAGAGATAATAATAAATACCAATAAATATCAAGTACATGAGATGAACTATCCTTGAGAGTGAGTCAATAGGTTCAGTTGAACAGTTCAGTGATGGGGCAAATGAAGTTATTCCCTCTGATTCAAGATCCTGATGGTTGAGGGATATTAACTGTTCTTGAATCTGGTGGTATGAGTTATGAGGCTCATGTACCTTCTTACTGATGGAAGCAGCAAGAAGAGAGCGTGACCTGGGTAGTCGGGGCCCTTGATGATGAATGCTGCTTTCCTACAGCAAAGCTCCGAGTAGATATGGTCAATAGTGGAGAGAGGGCTTTTTCTGTCCAAGGGCATTGGTGCTTCAGCACGAGGCTTTGATATAGCCTCATACTCTCCACCACACAGTTATAGAAGTTTGTCAAAGCTTTAGATAGATAGATAGATAGATAGATAGATAGATACTTTATTCATCCCCATGGGGAAATTCAACATTTTTTCCAATGTCCCATACACTTGTTGTAGCAAAAACTCATTACATACAATACTTAACTCAGTAATAATGTAAGCTGAACCTTCACAATCTTCTAAGAAAGTGGTTTCTTCATTGTAGCACCTACATGCTGGGCCCAGGACAGGTTCTCTGAAATGATATACTGAAGAATTTATGTTGCTGACCCTCTCCACCTCTGATCCTCTCCCTATCGATTTCCCTCCTGTATGCTGAATCATCACGAGTTTTGATTCAGCCTACGACAGTGGTGTTGTCAGCAAACTTATCATAAGTGTAAAGCGATCACAATGAAGTGTAAAGAGGTTAGAGGAGAATGGACAGATTGGTTTAAGCTGACTGGAAGGCAACAATAACTCAAATAACCACGTGCTACAACGGTGGTGTGCAGAAGAGCATCTCTGAAGACACAACACTTCAAACCTTGAAGTGGATGGGCTACAGCAGCATAATACCACAAATAGAAACTCAGTGGCCACTTTATTAGGTACAGAAGGTACATAGTAAATTGGCACTGTGCCTATATTTGATGCTTGATCTGAAATTGTCTTTCATGCTCTGTTGGGGCATATCATCATGTGTTCACATCACTCTTGATTTGATGATTTTCTGAACAAAGGCAATTTAGCTGTGGTGTTTTTTTCTCTCTAGTTGGGATATTACATTTCAGTTCAGATAAAATGACCCAACAAGTATGGACATTTACTTTGGAATCTTAATATGCAAATAAATCTTTTCTTCTTGATTATCATATCTACCGGAGTTCAGTTGATCAGTTTTTATTATTTCAGCAGACCAAAAATTCTATGAAAAGGACTCTCAAGTTGATTTGACAGTTTCATCTGGATTGCCCAGCATTTTATCATCTTTGTTTTGCTTTTTGGTTTTTGTCCATTTTTTTTTTGTAAGGGATCATAGTTTCACAGTGCAGAAATGGGTTCTTTGCTTCACCATGTCCATGCCAACCACCTTGCCCATCTGCACAAATTCCATTTGCCCACATTAGATCTGCATCTTTTATGCCTTGCCTGTTGAAGTCCATGTCTAAATGTCTCTTAAATGTAGAGATTGTATTGGATTTGTTTTGATCCCATGTTCCAGGTGTCAAAGGCACTCTTTTTTTAAAAAAATCCCCTCAAATCTCCTTTAAAACTCCTTCTCCTCACCTTAACCTATGCCCCACCATAGGAAAAAAGATTGACTATCTACCTGATCTTTATGTCAGTGGTGGGAAGTCATTGTGTGATTTTATTACTCTTTACATTTCACCATGTGTTTCAATTTCGCGTCGTGGTCTGTAACGTTTAGAGTCAGTAATCGCATTGGAAGCATCTTAGATTGTTCGAAATGTTTGTGATATATCATTGTTTTACTTTCTGTAGGGTAAAGGTTAAAATCTAAATAATCAGGTTAAGAAGGTGAAGATAAAGTATTAGACCTTAAGAGCCTTGTAGTATCACAATTTTCCAGCAAGGGAAGACTTTGGTTACTCAAGCTTCAAGTGACCCAGCAGTTTCCTTGATGCAGTTTTAGAACCAGTACCGATGATTCTTTTTGCAATGTGTTCATGTTTTCAAAAATTCCAATTTCCTATTATCTTAGAAAATGAACTAGATTTCTTGTTTTACTTTTATAATTTTGAACTACTTTCAAATCTTTCAGTTGTATAGCCACAAGGAAAGCTTCCCTGGAAACTAATTATCAATACCAATGAAAATGCTAAAGTCCTTTTCTTTCATGTGTCAAGTTATAATGTTACTTGCATTCTAGAGAAGAGACATGATTATCACTTTTCTTCAATGTGATGTTTGCATGGATGAGTCCTGCATGGATCTTTGTAAAAATTTTTCATTTTGTAATCAGTTCCAGCTCTGATTATATATTTCTGAATGATACCAAATTAGTATGCAATCTTGACTTGTAATTAAAGGCCGGCATATGTTTGCCAACAATTTCTTTGTTTTCTACTGGCCCTATAAATAATGAAGTAACAAAATGTCTCAATCTTTTCTGCTCTGCAACCTTAACTACATTATCAGTTAATGTGTTCCACGTTGTTTCCTCTCATGCTTTCACACTTCACAGAGAAGCCATCTCTCTGTTCATATCACCAGTGTAGATTTATCTCAATATTCAGAAATTCATCAACACAGCAAGTTACCTTTTGTCATCAGCAAACTTGAAAAGTTTTGCCCTCCAAAAGCAATAAGCAATTTATAAAAATAACAGACAGTGTTTGATCATTGATCCATTGTGTGATTTAACCTTATAGTTATCTAATTCACTTATTTGAGCTTTTTAGTAAAATTGGTTTACATACCAAGGCCTTTTATATAACCACCAGACATGCATCGGTACAGCCTTAATATTTTGTCATCCTCCGTGCTTTTATGTGGAAGATTAAGAAATGCCGTATCAAGTTGAAATAAGTAATATCTACTCCTTAAGCGTTATCTGCTAGATTTATAACCCAACAAAAGCTAGAATTCTGAAACCCCATGCTAATCTAAGGGTTCCTGACTGGATCAAGGCAATCTCTGCTTTTGGTCAAAATTGAAATGCATCATACAGCTATAAGATCATTAACAGCAGCTCTGTCTTCAAAATATGATTCGTATTTACAACAGTCAAATCTGTGAGCATGTTACTTGATTTCAGTAATTTTTTAAAAATACTGATAAGAACATTTATAATTACTGTGTCCACATATGATTGGTAGATTCTTGTTTGTAGCATGATCTATTGATATTTATACCACAAGTTTCTTCCTCACTTCCCTGTCCCTAATCCACCCAACATGATTCTGATCCCTGCAGACATGGTCAAACATTACAGCATCATGAATATAATGCACATTGTCTTCTGAGATGTATACCTTCTGTACGCAATGATGTGTTCATGGTGCAAGTGTATACCAATTCTAACGAACGCACAATCTTGTTGCCTCTGAGAAGAGGAGCAGATGCATGCAAGAGTCATTTTCCAGTCTAATAATCATTTACAGATTGTTTTCAAGAAAACATTTGTATAAATGTCACACACTAATCCGATAAGTAATTGAATACTAATTGGGTATGCCATTGCCTCTCCTCCTTCATCTTTGGATCAAAAAAACTCCAGAAGATTGCCTATGTGTCTTCTCAAGGGTAGTTTGAGTTAAGCAATAAATACCAGTTTGAGTTCAGGTGACATCAGTTAAAGTAATTTTCAGATGCAGAATACAAAACACCACACGTACAATTTGTAAATAATATTGGCAGAAAATGAATTTCTCAGCAAATATCTCCAATTATGTATTTCACCCAAAAGTTTAAAACTATTATTGAAACAGATATTCCAACACATTTACAACTACCCACTGCCTGTTATGCCACAGGAATTTAGGGCAGCATTGAAAGTCCTCCATCTCTGATAGTGGTCAGGACTTCATTCGTCGTGTCAGTAGCTCGGTTTTCACTACCATTAATCATGCAAGTCCCAGGTGGAAATTCAAGAATACCGTCACACTTAGATGTGGAAGGATTCTTCATTGCTGATGCCGTGTCAGAGTTGTTAGCCCTCAGCTGAACCCCTGAACGTGGAGTCTGGCTTCAACCCTTTGACCTGTTTGACATGGGTGACCCTATTAGGAGCCAAAACTCTGACTCCAGCCAACATAGGTTTCCATGTCATTGAGGTACACAAGCCTCTAAGCCCTATGACAAGGTTGTGGTCCTCTTGGATGACATTTACACTGCTGAAAGCTAAATTCATCAATAAATTTAATTGACAAAGACAATGAAATACATTTCATTAAACAAAATTTAAAAAGGAAATTAACTTCTACTTGCCATTCTCAGTCAAAAACTCAAGATTCGGCTGGAACACAATGTTGTGCAGTTTTATACCAAGAGCAGAAAACTGGGGCCATGTTGTTAACCAATGACCAGTTAATTATAAGCACAATGGGTTCATCCTGTCTCTGTTTGAAAACACATATAATATAGTGCTAGAATTATTTGTATAATATGATGGGCACTGATGTGCCTTAACTGTTACATATGTTTCATAGTAATTTGATAAAGATATTTTCCTAAGTTTATGGCAGCTAGACTTATTTGATAAGTTCACCTATTTACTTTCCCTGTGACAGTGTTACAAGTTATTGCCCAAAGTACATGTTTGTCTTTATATTGAATCCATGTTAACTAATATTTCAAATCGTTAACTGTCATACACCTCTATTCTGCCACGTCAGTAACTTTTAGATTATCAATATTGTGAAGATAACAAAATCATATTAATAAAGATAGAAAACTTTTCAGAATATAGCTATAGAGGTAGCAATAAATAAAGAAACAGATTATTCTCCCTTCAAATTCTTATCTTTTCCTTTTAAAAGAAATAGTCAATTAGGAATATAGGCCTTGTCCAACCTTAATATTGTTTATCAACTTATCGTTTTGACAAACAAGCCAGTACCAGGTGTAACGTACATTCTGCTTCCAAACTCCCTAAGCATAATTCCCATCCCAGCTCAATCTGATAAGCATACACTTCCCTTTTATACAATGAGGGCAAAGTCTGGTGAAAGCAAGCTGCCTTTTTTGGACCACATCCAAATAATTTTCCTGAACTTTTTTTTCCTGCAAGCATACTCTGAAAGAACAATTGTGTATTAATGGACTATGGTAGCAGTTTACAGAACGCCCAATAATATTCCCTTGCATTCCTTGTTTTCTCTTCTACAATATCTGGCAGAAGAAATCTCAGTCATGTACATAATTTTTTAAAAATTGTATAAAAGGATGTAATGAGCATTTTTTTCATTGAGATATGTAATATTGCATTCAAAGAGGAAGTTATTTTAATTCAAATATAGTTTTTCAGTACTTGATTGCAGAAATGATTTGTTGTAGAATAAAGCTGAATACCAAATCTCAGTATTTCTGGAGTTTGCAGATGCTGTAATTCGGAGCTAAAAAAAACACCTGCTAGATGCACTTAGCCGATCATGAAGCATCTGTAAAAGAAAAGGGATTGCAGTGTTGTGGATCAAGAGCTTCCATCAGCATTGAGAATGTAGAGGGCAGGTAGCCGCTATAGAGGTGACAGGGATGGGTTAGGCAGGGGCTGGCAGGCAATAGGTGGAAGTGGATGTGAGAGGTTTTATGGTCTTACAGAGGATGAAAGAATGAAGTTATAAGATATTGGCCGGTGGATGGAAAGCAGAGACAGACAAGGAGAGAAATTTAAAGAGTAGATGGAAGCAGGTGAGGTGAGAGGATGGGCAATGTAGAGACAGGCTGAAAAGTGAAGAGTGGAGGCATGAGATGGTAAAGATGCAAGGTGATAGCTAGAAATGAGATAAGGGAGGGATGACGAGCAGATGAAGGAGGGGCTAGGAGATCTGGTTAGATAAGTGTGTGGGTGACAGGCAGATGGAATCATGTAGGTAAGGGGAATGGAATTAGGTAATGGGGCTGGGAGGGTTTAGAAATGGGGAGTTGAAGGAGCCTAGGTGGATCAGCAAGAGAGAGAAAAAATATAAATTACCTGAATTTGGGAAATTCAATGTTCATACCATTGAGATGGGAGCTATCAGTGGAACTGCCCTCTACAGTGCCTGTTGTCTTGTCTATTATTTATTGTAATGCCTGCACTGTTTTGTGCACTTTATGCAGTCCTGGATAGGTCTGTAGTCTAGTGTAGTTTCTTTCTGTGTTGTTTTCACGCAGTTCTGTGTAGTTTTTGTACTGTTTCATGTAGCACCATAGACCTGAAAAATGCTGTCTCGTTTTTACTATGCACTGTACCAGCAGTTATGGTCGAAATGACAATAAAAAGTGACTTGACTTGACTTGAATGTGAGGTGTATTTTTCTTAGATTGCGCAAATGTAAGCTAAAAGAACACCATTTACAGGATCTTGACGTGGAACGCTGACTATGTCTTTGCAGCCACAGAGGCTTTCAGATCTGTCACGTTCCACCAGCAGTTTGCTTTTTGCTCTCTTTAATTGTAGTTTTGATTTTCCAATGCAGGACAGCTGAAGTTTGGAACCAATGTCAATTCTAATTCCACCGTCATCAATATCTAATTTCAGTCTCAAACATAAACTTACTTTTCCTCATTTTCTAAAGGCTCAACAGGAAATATCCCTAGAAATCTCAGATATTCCCAAAGACAGTAATCAAGTAATGTCTTCCAATTCTCTGTAAAACCATTCATAATTCATCTGTACCTGGGTATGATTGTCATGTGCCACAATTGCTTAAATTGCTTGCAATGCTCTGCTAAAGTTCAACTCAGCTGCTAACATCTTATACATAAAATGTGACACTGTACTTCAGGATGATGTCTCATGGCTCTGGGGGCCTATGCTCAATCATGAAGTTGGGTTTGCCCTGCAAAGAGATTTCATATTCATTTTATGAATGCATGGGTTTTCTGCGGATGCCCTGGTTTTCTCTAACGTACTAATGACATGCCGAGTGGTTTACTAGCTCCATAGGTTAAGCTTTAATATGTAACATCCCAAAACATTGAAGTGGAGCCTGTACGGTCTGACCAGTGTCTTAAGTGCAAACCTTTTTTGATACATGACCTCTAAATGTGGCTGAGCTGGTTGAGGCTTGGGTCTAGTTGTTAAATGCTCATACCCATCAAAAGATTGCTGATCATTGACTGGGGGATTTTAGCATGGTATTTTCTTTGTTCAGTTGGTTGATGAATATGAAATATTTATCAAAGTTTGAGAGATGATTTGATAGTGTTCAAATCATTAAGATTAAATAAATAAAAAGAAACATTGGAAGAATGATTGAGAACAAAAGTCAGAGGACATTGGCTTAATATCTAGAGGAGAAGCATGCAACAAGTACTCTGAGAATAGCATTCACTGTCTGAGAAGCTGGTGAATGTAGTTTCAGTTGTTGGTTTCAAAAATTCAAAAAGTTGAATACCCAAGGAAGAACAAATTATCAGGGCACTGGGGAATACAGCTGGAAATTTGCTCTTACAAAAGGGAAATACCATCCTTCTATGCTTTACAAATTCTAGGACCTTTGCAACAAATTCCTTTAAATATTTCAATTTCATTCCTTTTGTGTTGTTATATATTCTAGTCATGTAGCAATCCGCCTTTAAGCAAATTAGTACTGATAGATATGCAGAGATCCTAAATATTAGGTCTCTCTTAATACATGCTTGAAGGTTGCTTTATATGAACGCGCCATTAACAGGTGTTTTTCTGCCATTTTAGACCAATGGTTACAGGATGTACCAAAGACTCCTGAAGAAATGGAAGTAAAGTACCCAACAGATGATCAGAAGAATTCTGAAATATGGCACCTGCCAGGTAACTGTGATGTGTTTTTTTTTTGCAGAACGAAGTACCAATTATAGTCTGAATTTTCACTCAGTGGCCATTTTATTAGGTACATTCTATACGCACCTACTGAGGTGTATATCCTCCACTTTGCTTATGTTATTCTTGCATCTTGGGAATTTCTTGTCAAAGTTTCCATGGAGAATATGCAAGCCTGGTGGAAGTAAATGTAAATTTGTGTATGTTTTGTGAAGCAGTGCATGTAATTGGTGGTTACGCACCTGATGAATAAATTTCCATCTTGCTTTTACCCAGACTAGATAATACATTAACCTGTATTGGTAATCAGCAAATTTTAAGTTGATGCATGTCTGGTATCATGGTTGTTTAGTGGTTAGCACAATGCTATTACAGCTTGGGCCGTACCAGAGTTCAATTCCGGTGCTGTTCTGTAAGGAGTCTCTGTAAATCCTCCCTGTGGAATGTGTGGGTTTGCTCCGAGTCCTCTGGTTTCCTCCCACAGAACAAATACATACCGGATAGGCTAATTAGTCATTGTTGATTGTCCTGTGGTTAGGTTAGGGTTAAGTCGGGTTTGTCAGGGGTCGCTGGGTCGACTTTGCTCAAAGGGCGGGAAAGGCCTACTCCATAGTTTATCGCTCAATAAATAAACTAAATAATACAGAGAGCGGCCAAGCATCACACACAAAATGCTGCAGGAACGTAGCAGACCAGGCAGCATCTATGGAAAAGAGTAATCAGTCGACATTTCAGGCCGAGACCCTTCTTTAGGACTGTTTACTCTTTTCCATAGATACTGCCTGGCCTGCTGAGTTCCTCCGCCGTTTTGTGTGTGTTAATACAGAGTGAGCCATTTGGCAATTCCACTCCCTGCCAGCTCCCAAGCAGGCAATCCCATTACCCTTTTTTTAAAATTTCCCGGGACTCCTGCTACTTACTTTGTCTCGCACATGTCCATCTTTAGATCTTTTTGCCATTAACCTATACAAAGGACAATTTACAACTGCTGATTAATCTACTGGCACCTCTACAGAGCATCTTGAGAAAACCCATGCACTCACCAAGAGAACCTGCAAGTTCCATGCGAACAGCCCACCAAAGCCCTGATCCTACCATGCCATTTTGTTCCCCAGTTGCACGTTTATGCACTATACCCAAATTTTAAATATAGTTAACCAGCCTCCCTCAGTTTCTCATCTTTATTCTTAAAAATTTCTAAAATTATTTTGTAATAGGTAGTGAGTGGGAATAAAACGATCCTTTCCTGGTTGGCTGCCAGTGACTAGTGGTGTTCCGCAGGGGTCGGTGTTGGGAACTGCTTTTTATGCTGTAAATCAATGACTTAGATGATGAAGTAGATGGCTTTGTTACCAAGCTTGTAGATGATACAAAGATTGGTGGAGGGCACGTAGTGTTGAGGAAACCGGTAGGCTGCAGAAGGACTTGGACAGAATAGAAGAATAGGCAAGAAAGTGGCAAATGAAATACAATACTGGAAAACGCACAGTCATGCACTTTGGTAGTAGAAATAAATGTGTGGACTATTTTCTAAATGGGGAGAAAATCCTAAAATCTGAGATGCAAAGGGCCTTGGGAGTCCTCG
Organism: Hemitrygon akajei; assembly: GCF_048418815.1. Taxonomy (NCBI): domain Eukaryota; kingdom Metazoa; phylum Chordata; class Chondrichthyes; order Myliobatiformes; family Dasyatidae; genus Hemitrygon; species Hemitrygon akajei. Next base: position 57,040,180 of record NC_133140.1, read on the forward strand.
TGCAGGATTCCCTAAAGGTTAGCTTGCAGGTTGAGCTGGTGGTGAGGAAGGCAAATGCATTGTTAGTATTCATTTCAAGAGGTCTTGAGTACAAGAGCAGGGATGTGATGCTGAGGCTTTATAAGGCACTGGTGAGGCCTCACCTTGAGTATTGTGAACAGGTTTTGACCCCTCATCTAAGAAAAGGTGTGCTGGCTTTGGAGAGGGTTCAGAGGAGGTTCACAAGGATGATTCCGGGAATGAAAGGGTTATCATACAAGGAACATCTGATAGCTCTGGGTCTGTAGTCACTGGAATTTAGAAGGATGGTGGAGAGGGGGAATCCTTCAACTGTTGAAAGGCCTAGACAGAGTAGATGTGGAACGGATGTTTCCTACGGTAGTTGAGTCTAGGACAAGAGGGCACAACCTCAGGATAGAGGGGTGTCCATTTTAAACAGAGATGTAAACAGAGGGGAAAAGAGGATCAGCCATGATTGAATGGCGGAACAGACTCAATGGGCCAAATGGCCTAATTCTGCTCCTATGACTTATGGTCTTATGTTGAGCTGTCGTGTTTTCCAATTCTGTTGCCTTTGGAGTATTTTAGCCCCTGTTGCAATTTGCTGAAAATTCGGACAAACAGCATCAGCCATTCTCTAAATCACGTGATATATCACTGCTCAAAGGAAGCATATGCTGTGAGCAAAATATTGGGAATGATAGGGGAAGACCAAGATAAAGCTTACTCACCAGGGTTTTAAACCACCAATTATCTGTAATATTTAACATCATTTAACAAAAAAGCTGTCAACTTAAATTCACTCAGATTCTTGGCTGTATTTAAATTAAACCAAAACATCAAATCTCAGCATAGACACAGTTTTCACAACGTTTAGTATCCTTGCAATGTGTTAGTATTCACAAAGATTTATTTTGGTAATTTTAAAATTGTTATTACTATAATATTTGCTTTTGCCCTTTACAAGATACCCTTGATTTTTGGCCTTCTGTATAGTTCCAGTTTTGAGTAATAAATATCTTGGATATCAGCTGAATTTATAAACTACTTGAAATGTTATATATCAACAATTTCATCTGTTTTTTTAATTCTATAAATTGAAAAAATGTGAAGAAACAAAAATTTAAATTTAATTTCAAATGTAGAATATATCTATTTGACTTCATAGTGGTGAAATGAAAGTCTTGACTTTATTATTTGAATCTGATAAGATGTAGCTTCATTAGCCACCCTTTGAGTTACCCGTCTATAAAGTTTGCATTCCTTATGTGAAGATGGGAATTGTTGACATTTGGGAGATAGGCAAAGACTTCACATTAACTAGTAAACAGTGTTGATGTATTTTTATAGTTTATAAAATAGATTCAAAGCTGCCATTTTAAAATTGCCAAATACCGTGGATTCTGGTTAATTGGGACAACTTGGGGGTGGTATATTTTGGCCCAAGTGGCGGAAGTTTCATGGGAATGGCTAACACAGTATAAAATAAAGATCAATTGAGTAACAAATTATGTATTTAAATGAAATGTTGAAACAAGTTAGAACACTGCCAATAAATAGTATGACAATACTATAAAACTGTGTATTAGTTTATAATAATTATCAACAGAGAAATTCATCCAGTGTACACAATAAACAAAATAAGTGCAAACACCTAGTGGAGATAATGGACTGTCTTTGTACTATGCTATCGTTGGTTGTATCCTGCAAATCTTCAATTTCATTGTAATGTTCAGGATGTTCATCGATACCTTCAAGTTCTTCCTGGTTCCTAACTTGTTGAAGTAGTTTAATCATTTCATTTTCACTCCCAGCCATTTCTGGCATCTGCAAGTCTGAATGCTTGAAACTGCAGTGAGCAAAACAGTTCAAAGTTGTCTTACTGCTTATTTCTCACCAACTTTTAGAGACAAAGTCACTGCTTTTTGAAAGCAAACAAACGCAATAGATGCTATTTAAAAGATAGTAAACACAAAGTACACTGCAGATGCTGTGGTCAAATCAACACATACAACAAGCTGGAGGAACTCAGCAGGTTTGACCACAACCTCCAGCTTATTGTATGTGTTGATTTGACCACAGCATCTGCAGTGTACTTTGTGTTTACTATTCATTACTCCGCTGCAAAGTCTCTTCGAGGTATGCCTACCCTGAAGAAGTTTATATCTTCTCTTCGACGGGAGATCAGTGAGACCCTTTCTCACTGCTCACCCTCTGTGATCTCTGCCTCCCTCCGACTCTTCGATCATGTCCTGACCACAGCCACGTCTTATTTTTGGGAATATGTCTTTCCTCTGATTGGTTTTTAACCTGACACCCACCAGCCTTCTCCTTCCCACCCTCCCCCCACCTTCTTTATAAGCCCCCTGCCCCCTCCCTCTTCAGTCCTGATGAAGGGTCTCGGCCCGAAACATTGACTGCTCGTTTCTACGGATGCTGCCCGACCTGCTGAGTTCCTCCAGCTTGTTGTATGTGTCTATTTAAAAGATGTTTGCCTGAAGCACAGTGTGGCATCTAATGGCCACATAGTGACTGTTACTAGTTGGAGCCTGTTCAGCAACAGTCACCTGCCCCAATTAAATGGAATAGTGTCCCAAATAGATGAAGGGAATCCCAGCAATTTTCTCAACCAGATTTTGTTCTTTTAAGAGTTGTACCAAGCAAGGGGCTGCCCCAATTAACCAATGGCCCAACCGGAATCGACTGTATACTATAAGGAATTGGTAATTTTTTAGTTTTAAATCTCTGATTTAAAATCTGAGTTTTAAATCTCAGGATAAAGTTCTGACCCCTTTTTAAATCTGCTTCCAGTAATGGAGAAATTATGAATAATATTTTTTAATCTTAAGAATAAAAGGAGCTGTAAATGTAGTTTTATTGCTAAGAATCTCAAGGTCTGATGTCAAATCAAAGTTCAAAGTGAATTTATTACCACTTTCTGCTTTCTGCAGGGATCACTCCCTGTGCGATTCCCTTGTCCACTTGTCCCTCCCCACTGATCTCCCTCCTGACACTTATCCTTGCAAGTGGAACAAGTGCCACATCTCCCTCACGACCAGTCAGGGCCTCAAACAGTCCTTCCAGATGAGGTGACACTTCACCTGTGGGTCTGGATTCTCCTACTGTATCTGGTACTCCCAGTGTGACCTCCTGTGTATCGGTGAGACAAAACGTAGATTTGAAGACGGCTTTGCTGAGCACTTATGCTCTGCCTGCCACAAAAAGTGTGATTTTTCTGGCAGCTACCCATTTCAATTCTACTTCTCATTCCTATTCTGACATATCATTTCTTGGCATTCTCTACTGCCATGATGAGACCACACTCAGGTTGGAGAAGCCAAGTTTGTACTTCGCCTGGGTAGCCTCCAACCTGATGGCATGAATATTGATCTATTGAACTTCCCCTCCCCCTCACCCTTTACCATTCCCCATTCCTCCTTCCCACTCACACCTTCTCCCCTTACCTCTCATCATCTCCTTCTGGTGCTCTTCCCCCTTCCCTTTCTTCCATTGTCTTCTGTTCTCTGCTATCAGATACCCACTTCTTCAGCCCTTTATCTCTTTCACCAATCAACTTCCCAGCTCTTTACTTCATTTCTCATCTCCCCATCCCCCCCTTTTTACCTATCACCTACCACCTTGTATGACTTCCTCCCCTCCCCCCATGTTCTTGGTCTAACTCTTTCCCCCTTCCTTTCCAGTCCTGATGAATGGTCTCGGCCTGAAATGTCTGCTGTTTACTCATTTCCACAGACGCTGCCTGGCCTGCTGAGTTCCTCCAGCACTTTGTGTGTGTTGTTGTATTAACAATATTGCTGGTTGTGCTGTTGGGGCCACTGAGCAGACAGTTGTATTCCATTGAAAATATGACTTCACAAAGTAACATCAGAAATATTGCCAAGTTGTTAATGCAGAGCTGCTGTGGATTGTGTGCAATGTTCATAGCAGTTATGTTTTCTAACAAACTGATTAGCTGGAAAACAGGTGGATGAAAAGAAAACAACAGATGCTTATTAACAAATGTAGTACCTGGATCTAGATGTGTTTGCTGTTGCCTTTATAGATTAAGATATTGATAAGCATTGCAATTAATCATATTAATGTAGCTTGGGAAGCAACACATGCTGAAGTTGGCCAGAAGGAGAGCTATTTTTATCAAATGTTGCATTAAAAGTTGTAAGTTATTTTATGGATTTATGGATTTTATGAGCTATTTATGATCTGTACATTGTGCACTTAAATTGCTTATACACTTCTGGTGCATGGCATGTTAATTTTCATCTAAGGGACTAGTTAGCATAGGCTTTCTTGTAACTTTCAACATCTTATGTTTGACAAAGTTAATAGAAAATTAATTTTTCAGGAGAAATGTCACCTTGATTTCTTTTTGACTTAACAAAAGAACCATTATTGCATCTCTAAGGACATCTAAATGCTGTTTACTCTGAATAGTCAATCAATAACTTGCAAATTTAATCTGGTGCTCATGAGCTGTGACCTTTTGAGAGTGAAATGCATCAAAAATATTTTGTTTTAGTTTGAAATGTGGTGTTATGTAATGTGACTAAATTATAGCTTAGTATATAAGGTTTGTTTCCAAGCTTTCATAGTTTTGTGCCTGCAGGTTATACCAGGTATTAATGATTTGAAAATTAGTGATGAAAGTCTTTCAGTTTTTCGTCCTCAACCTTCCCAGAGTTATACAAACCTGATGCATTCCCCTGCAGCACCCCCTCACCCCGCCCCCATGTGGAATTTTACCACTTCCACCTCAGTATTCTATTACTGAAGTATTCTCCTTTCTATCAGATCAGGTGATCATTTCATTTCATCATCTTATAAATTTTCTTCATATTAAATTTGGAAATGACTGTACCCACTACCTAAGGTACCTTTGATTCAGTGAATCAGGGATGTTTTCAATATGATGCCTTTGAAATTCAGTTGAATTTCCTGTGCCATTTACATGGTTTGAAGATCTCAGCGGTTGTAGCTAATGCTGAAGTAAATGTGCACTTCAAAGTAAAAAGTTCAAGTAAGCGTGCGCTTCAAAGTACAAAGTTCAAAGTAAATTTACTATCAAAGGACATGTACGTCACCATATACAACGGTGGGATTCAATTTCTTGCAGGCATTCACAGAAAATACAAGAAATGCAATAGAATCAATGGAAGGCCACACCCAACAGGATGGACAAACAGCTAATCTGATAAAGCTAACAAACTGTGCAATTATAGGGAAATAATAATAATAATAATAATAATAATAATAATGAATAAACAATAAATAGTGAGAATATTAGATGAAAAGTCCTTGAAAGTGAGTCCACAGGTTGTGGGAATACGTCAGTAATGGGGCAAATGAAGTTATCCCTTCTGATTCAAGAGCCTCATGTTGAGGGGTAATAACTGTTTCTGAACTTGGTGATCTGTGTCCTGAGACTCAGTACCACCTTCCTGGTGGCAACCACAAGAAGAGAGCATGGTCTGGATGGTTGGGGTCCTTAATGATAGAACTGCTTTCCTGTGACAGCACTCCATGTAGATGTGCTCAGTGGTGGCTATGGTGTCCATGATGGACTGGGCAGTATCCACTACTTCTTGTATGTCTTTCTGTACAAGGGAATTGGTGTTTCCATACCATGAGCAACCAGTCAATATATTCTCCATCACGTAGCTATAGAAGTTTATCAAAGTTTTAGATGACATGCTGAATCTTTGCAAACTTCTAAGAAAGTAGAGGTGCTGACGTGCTTTCTTCATGATGACACCTACATGCTGAACCCAGGACAGATCCTTTGAAATGTTAATACAAAAAAATTTGAAGTTGCTGACCTTCTCCACCTCTGATCTCCCGATGAGGACCAGCTTATAGACCTCTGGTTTCCTCCTTGTCAATCATCAGCTTCTTGGTCTTGCTGTCACAGAGTGAGATGTAGTTGTTGTGACACCACTCAGCAAGATTTTCAATCTCCCTTCTGATTTATCACCACCATTGATTCAGCCAACGACAGTGGTGTCATCTGCACAGTGGTGTTACAGTATTGGAGCTGTGCTTTGCCTATAGACATAGTCATAACTGTAATGTGAGTAGAGCGAGGTCTAAACACACAGTCCTGTGGTGCACCTGTGCTGATGGAGATTGTGGACGAGATGCTGTTGCCAATCTGAACTGACTGAGGTCTGTGAGTAGGGAAATCAAGGATCCAATTGCACAAGTTGGGGACAAGGTCTGGATACATATCACCTGCAGCACCAGGAGTCTCAATGCACAGCCACTGCTATACTAAGATCAGGAATGCCTACTACTCCATGTCTAGACCGCATTTCAGCAAATCTGATCACTTGGTTGTCTTTCTCCTACCTGCATACAGATAGAGGCTGAAGAGCAAGGCTCCAGAGATGAGGACAACCAACAGGTGGTCACGGGAGGCGGAGGATCAGCTATGGGATTGCTTCAAGTCGGTGGACTGGGCCGTGTTCAAGGATCTGAATGAATACACTATAGGTGCCATATACTTTATTAAAACAGTTGTAGACAGGTGTGTCTGCACAAAGTCATTCTGAGTCTTCTCCAAGCAGAAGCTCTGGATGAACCATGAGATCCACAATCTTTTGAGGGCCAGGTCAGAGGCATTCAGGTCTGGAGACCAAGTAAAATACAGGATGTCCAGGTGCAATCTTCTGAAAGCCATCACACATGCAAAGTGCTTACAAAGTGAAACCAAGCTCCAAAATGAGCTCAATGCCTTTTATGATCACTTTAGCCATCAAAACATGGAGGAATCTTAATGAACTCCCCCAGCCCCGGTTGACCTTATGATTTCAGTCTCTGAGGCCAATGTGAAAGCATCAGTTAGGCAGATGAACCCATGGAAAGTATCCAGCTCAAACAGCATACCTGACTGAGTACTGAACACCTGTGCTGATCAACTGTTGATTTTCACCAATATCTTTGACCTCTTGCATTGGCAATCTGATGTACCCCCGCTTCAAACAGGTTTCAATTGTACCTGTGCCTAAGGAGAGTGTGGTGACCTGCTTCAATGACTATCCGCTTGCATACAGTTGATGAAGTGCTGTAAGAGAAGTTGTTGATGAACCACATCAACTCCTGCCTGAGAAGCAACTTAAATTCACTCCAGTTTGTCCACCATCACAACAGGTCAACAGTAGATGCTCTTCAGTCAAGCCTGGAATATCTGAAGAGCGAAGATGCATATATCAGTATGGTCTTCATTGATGAATGGTCTTCAGCATTCAGCATTCAATTATATAATTATATAATTATATAATCCCCTCAAAACTAATCAATAAGCTTCAAGACTTTGGCCTCAATACTTTCTTGTGTAACTGGATCCTCTATTTCCTCACTTGTAAGATTTCCTCACGGTGGATACTTGGGCTTTGCAGGAGCTATAAGGAGCCTGCATATGTTTTTTTGTGTGTCACAGCCAAAAGGCTGCTGTTCCACATAATCAAACATTATATCTAATATCAGTACCTTCAACTTTTTCTCCATGGTGCCTTTGCAAGATATATGTAGCTTAAACTACTACACAGCACAGAGCTCAAAGCTTCATTTAATTATGTTACCTTTGGGTTTTTCCACTGTATTTGGAGAATTAACCAAAAAAAAAAGTGCAATGAGGTTTAATTGTTGGGATGAAGTGCAGTGTAAAGTGAGTTTGAATTGGGTAAAGTTGGGGTGTGGTGAAGTTTTCTAATACCAACTCCATGGCAAATCCAAACTGCTGTGTCATTAGTTTGTAGTAGGATTCACAAAAGCGTAGAGCTGGAATGCACTCAAATGATTTTGTGGTATAGTGGGGATAATGGTGATTTGAATGAGTTGTCATCTAATCAAGAAATTATGACAGAACTTTCCAAAGTGTAATGATGATATAAATGTGGAAACAAGGAGTCATATTGACAAGGTATGTGGGCTATATTTTCGGTGAGTCCAATGCCAAGCAAACAATGTGAAGCAAGTTCAACATTATGCCTAAAGGCTGGCATAAAGTCTTTTGTTGTGCCCCATTATGTTGCTAAATATGAATGTCTCAGTAAAATAAAAAAAATTGGTGTTACTAAGTCACACAAGTTTGCTCTTCATTCCTATTAAAGAGTTGATGAATAGTATTTGGAAACTTCCCAACAGGGAAAGGTGGAGAGGATTTTATATAAAGTTATATCTGCCACCAGGGCCGTGTCAAGTATCTGCTAACAGCATCATTGTGTGTAGAGGGATACTGAATACATTTAAACTAAACTATTTATTTTATCCACATTTTGTGATTCTATGCAAGGACCTTTTGCATTAAAACTGCATTGGGCATACTCCCAGGAGATAGAATGGCATGGTTATCAAATGACATTTATTTGAGTAAAGGTAAAATGAATTTGAATAGTCTTTTGTGCAGAATTCTTGTGCACAAATTGATTACGAAATCAAGAACCAATGCAGGATTCTTTGTGATGTCTACCAAATCCTTTGTTTAATTACACTGTTACCTTTTACTGTACTTTAATAATAATATATAACATGCATATTCTCTAGTTCTGATTGTAGACTATAACAGAATTTAATTTACATCTAAATTAGCATGATTGCTTTTTAATATAGTTTAACTTTTAATCATTTTTATTTCTAAGATTCTCAGCTGAATTTTGTATTTTCTTTACATTTTGCTTTTGCTGTGTTACACATTGATTTCCGTGATTAACTTTGTTAATTTTAGTCACTGAGTTCACACATAATGAAAGTTTGGCATTTCTCAGCAATCAGAATGGAATTCCAAGGCAATCATAAAGAACTGTGGCAGTGAAAGGAGTAGTGTTTATTAATAAGATACTGTATTGCAGAATCCTATCACTATCTTACAGGCTGTCATTGGAGCAGCAATTGTTGAGAATATTAATTGTTCTGTGGTCTGGAGCTGATGGCAGGATGACGATACGTGGGATGATTATGGGTTTTGCGAAACTCCTTTCTGTGATAGACTGACTATCAGACACATTCCAGCTATTTTGCTTATCAGCAAAAGAGATTCGGGGAAGCAAGAGTTGGCGTTTTTGAGGTAGCTGTCTCAGTGTCTGCAGCTGTCAACTGGATAACCACAGAGATGGGAGGGATATGGCCAGGACACTTTGTTGTCTAAATGTTGCAGACATTTTTCTCTCATTTTGGTTCCTGTTCAAAATACTAATAAAATTTAAGAAGTTTGTTTAGGTATTTTCTCTTGTTTCCACTCATTGTTTCTTTTAATGATCTCGGGGTCTTGAAGAATATTTGAAAAAGTTTAATATTTGAAAGTTTGCATCATTGTTCACCATGTGTATTCAATTAGCACAAACAAAATTCCAGTGGTTCAATAATTCACTATATCTCTTAGAAGTTTATTTGGATGTAGAGGCTGGGGAAATGGCAGATAGATAGTCCAATTATATATTAGTAGGAAGAATGAGAAGATGCTAAGAAGGGGGACAAGAACAGACCCCTTCCTGAAGGTATAAATGCACAGTTTATTGAAAATGGTAAAGCAAGTTGAGAAAAATTGTTTCTGAAAAAAGTAAATTGGATCCTTAGTTTTATAAATAGAAGTCTGAAGAAGAAGGGGCAGAAAATTATGATGTCTTTGTAAAACACTGGTTCAAAAGTTGAGTTTATTGTCATATGCACATCCATGAATGCACGTGTGCAATGAAAATCTTACTGGCAGCGGCAATGCAGGCACATAACATTATATTAACAGCATTCATAAGAAAAAAATTAATTAATCATAAATTATACCCAATTTTTACAATAAGTAATACAATTGGATCAAACAAGAACAAAGTCCATTTTAATGCAAAGTGATTAAAGTAGTCATAGTGTGCTAAACTGTAGTGATTAAGGTTTTGCTGGCAATTCAAGAACCAATTGGTTGAAGGGAAGCAGTGGTTCATTCAAAGCTAGAGTTTTGTTCAGTTCTGGATGCCAGACTTTAGGAAAGATCCAAGGATATAGAATGAGTGCAGAAACAATTTACTATAAAATATTTCCTGGAAAATGTGGCTAAATTGGAGAATTTGGGATTGTTCTCCTTGGACAGAGTTGCTTACGCAATATTCAATAGAGATATTGGGCAAGGGACAGAGTAGGTGGAGGGGAAAATACATTCCCGTGTGTGGATTATAGCTCAAAAAGAAGTGACTTACAAACAGATCATAAATTAACATGAGGATTTTTTTAACATGCATTGTCTATGGTAGTAGTAGTAGTAGTGGCAGATTCAATTACAGCATACAAAAGAGAATTAGATGTACATCCAAAAGGGGAAAAAATGGAATGGTTATGGGAAATGAACCTGGTCAGGTGTCAGGTCTCTCAGTGGGAGAGCATTTTGGAGATAGTGAACACAATTCTATCCCCTGTACCATAGCATTGGAGAGGGATAGAAACAGACAAGTTAGGGAAACGTTTAATTGGAGTAAGGGGAAATATGAGGCTATCAGGCAGGAACTTGGAAGCATAAACTGGAAACAGGTGTTCTCAGGCAAACATACAGAAGAAATGTGGCAAATGTTCAGGGGATATTTGTGTGGGGTTCTGAGTAGGCACATTCCAATGAGACATGGAAAGGATGGTAGGGTACAAGATCCGTGGTGTAAAAAGGCTTTTATAAATCTAGTCAGGAAGAAAAGAAGAGCTTACGAAAGGTTTAAAAAACTAGGTAATGATAGGAATCTAGGAGATTATAAGGCTAACAGGAAGTTTAAGAATGAAATTAGGAGAGCCAGAAGGGATTATGAGAAGGCCTTGGCGAACAGGATTAAGGAAAACCCCAAGGCATTCTACAAGTATGTGAAGAGCAAGAGGATAAGATGTGAGAGAAGAGGACCAATCAAGTGTGACAGTGGAAAAGTGTGTATGGAACCGGAGGAAATAGCAGAGGTAATTAATGAATACTTTGCTTCAGTATTCACTATGGAAAAGGATCTTGGCAATTGTAGGGATGACTTGCAGTGGACTGAAAAGCTTGAGAATGTAGTTGTTAAGGAAGATGATGTGTCTGGAGCTTTTGGAAAGCATCAAGTTCAAAAAGTCACCGGGACCAGACAGGATGTACCCCAGGCTACTGTGAGAAGGGAGGGAAGAGATTGCTGAGCCTCTGACATTGATCTTTGCATCATCAATGAGGACAGGAGAGGTTCCAGAGGATTGGAGGGTTGCGGATGTTGTTCCCTTATTCAAGAAAGGGAGTAGGGATAGCCGAGGAAATTATAGAGCAGTGAGTCTTACTTCAGTGGTTGGTAAGGTGATGGAGAAGATCCTGAGATCCTGAGAGGATTTATGAACATTGAGAGAGGCATAATATGATTAGGAATAGTCAGCTTGGCTTTGTCAAAGGCAGGTCGTGCCTTACGAGCCTGATTGAATTTTTTTGAGGATATGACTAAACACATTGATGAAAGTAGAGCCATAGATGTAGTATATATGGATTTCAGCAAGGCATTTGATAAGGTACCCCATGCATGACTTATTGAGAAAGGAAAGAGGCATGGGATCCAAGGGAACATTGCTTTGTGGATCCAGAACTGGCTTGCCCACAAAAGGCAAAGAGTGGTTGCAGACGGGTCATATTCTGCATGGAGGCCGGTGACCAGCGGTGTGCCTCAGGGACCATTGTGATTTTTATAAATGACCTGGATGAGGAAGTGGAGGGATGGGTTAGTAAATTTCCTGATGACACAAAGATTGGGGGTGTTGTGGATACTGTGGAGGGCTATCAGAGGTTACAACAGGACAATGATAGGATGTAAAACTGGGCTGAGAAGTGGCACATCGAGTTCAACCCAGATATGTATGAGGTGGTTGATTTTGGTAGACAATAGACAATAGGGGTAGCAGTAGGCCATTCGGCCCTTCAAGCCAGCACTGCTATTCAATGTGATCATGGCTGATCATCCACAATCAGTTCCCCATTCCTGCCTTCTCCCCAAATATTATGGCAGAATATAGCATTAATGGTATAGCATTAACTTTTTTTACACAGAGAGTAGTGAGTGTGTGGAATGGGCTGCCGGCAGCATTTGTAGAGGTGGAAATGTTAGGGTCTTTTAAGAGACTTCTGGATGGCTACATGGAGCTTGGGAATATAGAGGGCTATGGTAAAGCCTAGGTAGTTCTAAGGTAGGGACATGATCGGCACAGCTTTGTGTGCCGAAGGGCCTGTATTGTGCTGTGTGTTTTCTATGTTTCTATAAGACCATAAGACTTAGAAGGAGAAGTAGACCATTCGGCCCGTCGAGTCTGCTCCATCATTCAATCATGGGCTGATCCGCTTCATCCAGTCATCCCCACTCCCCTGCTTTCATCCCATACCCTTTGATGCCCTAGCTAATCAAGAACCTATCTATCTCTGCATTAAATACACCCAATGACTTTGCCTCCACAGCCACTCGTGGCAACAAATTCCACAGATTTACCATCTTCTGACTAAAGTAATTTATCTGCATCTCAGTTCTAAATGGACATCTTTCAATCCTGAAGTTGTGCCCTTTCGTCCTAGAATCCCCTACCATTCGAATTAACTTTGCCATATCTAATCTGTTCAGGCCTTTTAATATTTGGAATGTTTCTATGAGATTCCCCCCTCATTCTCCTGAACTCCAGGAAATATAGCCCAACAGCTGCCAGACGTTCCTCATAGGATAACCTTCTCATTCCTGGAATCATTCTCATGAAACTTCTCTGAACCCCCTCCAATATCAGTATATCCTTTCTAAAATAAGGAGCCCGAAAATGCAAACCGTACTCCAAATGTGGTCTCACGGGTGCATTATAGAGCCTCAACATCACATCCCTGCTCTGATATTCTATACGTCTAGAAATGAATGCCCATTTGCCTTCTTCACAACCGACTCAACCTGCAGGTTAACCTGTAGGGTATTTTGCACAAGAACTCCTAAGTCTCTTTGCATCTCTGCATTTTGAATTCTCTCCCCATCTAAATAATAGTCTGCCCGTTTATTTCTTCCACCAAAATGCATGACCATACACTTTCCAACATTTGCCACTTCTTTGCCCATTCCCCTAAACTATTTAAGTCTCTCTGCAGGCTCTCTGTTTCCTCAACACTACCCACACCTCCACCGATCTTTGTATCATCAGCAAATTTAGCCAAATCATTGACATACATCGTAAAAAGTAACTGTCCCAACACCAACTCCTGTGGAACTCCACTGGTAACCAGTAGCCAGCCAGAATAGGATCCCTTTATTCCCACTCTCTGTTTTCTGCCAACCAGCCAATGTTCCACCCACACTAGTAACTTCCCTGTAATTCCATGGGTTCTTATCTTGCTAAGCAGCTTCATGTGCGGCACCTTATCAAAGACCTTCTGAAAATCCAAGTACACCATGTCTATTGCATCTCATTTTTCTACCCTGCTCTTAACTTTCTCAAAGAATTGAAGTAGGTTTGTCAGGCAGCACCTTCCTTTCAGGAAAACATGCTGGCTTTGGCCTATCTTGTCATGTGCCTCTAGGTACTCCATAATCTCATCCCTAACAAACGATTCCAACAGCTTCCCAACCACTGACGTCAGGTCTAACAGTCTGAGTAAAGACTGCACATTTTTCCTGTAGCTGCCTAGATTCCATCCCATGTCCTAAGTCATGGTTTGGGAGGTAAGGTAGGAATTCTAAATTGCACCTAGTATATAGGTAAATGATAAAATTTGTGGGGGTGGGGTTTGATGGGAATGTGGAGAGAATAGGTAATGGGAAAAATTAGTGGTACTCTGTGAATGAACTGAATAGCTAAGTTATATGGAAATCACCTTAAATTGATGATCAGCCTTAAGAGCCCCACTGCAAAGACTGGATGATAGAGTTCTTCAAGAAGAGGAGTACTTAGGTGGGTGAAGAGAGGGATTACATTTCCTTTGCCTTTGGAAGGGTTGATCTTTGAAAGATTGCAATGTGATTACTCTTTGTAGTGACCACAAGGTATACATACTGAAGTGGAAGCTTTTTTGGTTTAGATCGGGTCTTCCTGCTTTGTGGATATTAACTATCAAAGTTGGTCATTCAGGAGAGGCATTTCTTTTGTAGTCCAGTGTCTTTTGATTCTTTTCCTTTGACATCTCCCTATTTGAGCTGCCCTCAACTTGAGCAGAGTAGCAGTTTGACAACGGTGCAGCGTTTACAGTCCTACTCTTAATATTAGTTGAGAACTGATTTCAGGTAAGGAAGTGGACCTCTGCCCTGTGATACAGTTTGGCTCCTTGCCAAGGGCAGAAAAACAATGATTAATAATGAACTTTGAGTAAGTGCCATTTGTATAGCATATTGCTGTAGAACTGTTTTTTTTTTGCTTTACTTTGCAGTTATGGAGCATGAACTTGAATTTGCTGTCACATTACAGGCCTAAATAATTTGGACAATGACTTATGAGATGAAAACTGAGCAATTTTCCTGTAGACAGAAATTGTACCTTGCAGCTGCTGCCATAAATATCATTTCAACTCAAGGTTCTGCAGAGTAACACAGACAAAATTCTGGAAGAACTCAGTAGGTCAGGCAGCATCTATGGAAATCACAATCATTTCAACATGTGTAATATGTAGTTTTATGCAAGTACTATATTTTAATATCATTTGTATTGTAATGTACTTCACAAACATTTGGCAGCATTTACCAAAATTAGAAGACTTAATTTAGAAATGGGCAACTGACTTCCTGTTTGAAATATGTTACAAATTAAATTCTGTATTTTTCTTCAGTTTAATAGTATACTTGTGTACTTACGTGGGAAATGAATCCGTTAGAGCCTTGTCTTAACATGTCATGGTATTTTGTTCATTCATTCTCCCTCTCCCACCATCAATGAAACAGATTTATCTGGCCATTATTACATTGGGGTTTACACAAATTGGCTGCCCCATTACTTATGTTGCAAATGTAATTTGTTTGCTGTTATGAGCTATGGTATATCTTGGGGTTGCAAAAAGGTATAGAAGGTCTCAGACATAATGAGCAGTTGCCTCATTCCAAGAACATGGATACAAGTTAGCCAGGGTAAATTACTGGCTGTCTCTCCTTTTTTTCAGTCAACATGAATGGTCTCAACTTGGAACATCAATTGTCTATGTCCTGCTCTAAATTATAGCCATGCTCTTACAGGTGACTTACTTTCTAGCTCACTTCATTGTTCATGGGATATTATCAGAATGTTTGGAGAATATTTCTTCCTGTCTTAATACTTAATGTTTATACTATTAATCTTTGTTAAATCCAGAAGCTTTTCTTTATTAATGGTTCAATTAAATTCATATTTGCTATGCTGAATTATAGATTTTTACCCCCTTGAACCAATATTATTGTATCCTAATTCTTTTAGTTTTAACTAATGGTTCTTTTCACGTTCAAATTCAAGTCCAAGTATAGGCAAATGTACTCTGGGGCCAAGTTGTCAACAGCCACATCTAGCACAAGGCAAATACAGTCACACAAAAAAAAATGACCTAAGATCCTGAGTCCATGAATGTTGCAGTGATCTGCAATCAGACACAATATGATTTGTCTTCTGCTGAGAAAACACTGGGGGCAGTGCTGTCTCCAGCTTGGATGCTGTGCGACACCCCCTCCGGTAGAGCGCATTGACTCCACCTCCCTCCTGGGCAACGGTAAACAGGCAACACCGCAGCTTGGGGCCTAGTCCTTACTACAACTGAGGTCACATAGCTCCCCCGCCATCCGCCCCTGCCTATCGCCAAAAAATTGGTGAGTCAGACTTGCAGCATTCCACATTAACAATTTCGCACAGTGTCTTGAAGACACTGAAAAGCGACTAAGATAATCACCTGCAGTTAGGCTGCACACTGACATCTCCAACGCCTCTCGGATGCAGGCGGGAGCACGATCCATACCAAGTCCAGCTCCTTCAGTTTCTCCACCAATGGGCATCTCACTGATGGGGTAGATAGACAATAGACAATAGGTGCAGAAGTAGACCATTCGGCCCTTCGAGCCTGCACCGCCATTTTGAGATCATGGCTGATCATCTACTATCAATACCCGGTTCCTGCCTTGTCCCCATATCCCTTGATTCCCCTATCCATAAGATACCTATCTAGTTCCTTCTTGAAAGCATCCACAGAATTGGCCTCCACTGCCTTCCGAGGCAGTGCATTCCAGACCCCCACAACTCTCTGGGAGAAGAAGTTTTTCCTTAACTCTCTCCTAAATGACCTACCCCTTATTCTCAAACCATGCCCTCTGGTACTGGACTCTCCCAGCATCTGGAACATATTTCCTGCCTCTATCTTGTCCAATCCCTTAATAATCTTATATGTTTCAATCAGATCCCCCCTCAATCTCCTTAATTCCAGCATGTACAAGCCCAGTCTCTCTAACCTCTCTGCGTAAGACAGTCCGGACATCCCAGAAATTAACCTTATGAATCTACGCTGCACTTCCTCTACAGCTAGGATGTCCTTCCTTAACCCTGGAGACCAAAACTGTATACAATACTCCAGGTGTGGTCTCACCAGGGCTCTGTACAAATGCAGGAGGATTTCCTTGCTCTTGTACTCCATTCCCTTTGTAATAAAGGCCAACATCCCATTAGCTTTCTTCACTGCCTGCTGCACTTGCTCATTCACCTTCAGTGACTGATGAACAAGTACTCATAGATCTCTTTGTATTTCTCCCTTACCTAACTTTACGCCGTTCAGATAATAATCTGCCTTCCTGTTCTTATTCCCAAAGTGGATAACCTCACACTTATCTGCAGTACTTTTAAGTTCTTGATGTTCAGCATGATCTTAAGATCATAAAAAATTACTTTTAAAAAGTACAATAACATCGTGGAAGCCACTACTATCAAACACGCTTTGCCGTCTTATTAGAAAGGTCACATCTTTTGGTTTGCATCAGGAGCTAAAAGTGAAAGGTTTACTCAAACCAAAAGTTTAAATTGTGATTGTCGAAGTTAGTGTTAGTGGCTTTGGACTGTCAATTTTTCTTTTGCTCTAGTACATCTCAGCCGTTACCTTTTGGAGTATGTGTTTACTGTTATCTCTTAAAACCCTGCATCTTTTGTAATGGACCTAAAGTTCAAGATTCAATATGCAGTTGTACGTGCTATCGTAGGTCACTACCTACGCTCCTTATCACATCTGGAGATAGGATAAATTGTTAACAGTTTGAATCCAGCTCAGCCTAATGGGTGAAAGTCCTTTGACTGATTGTAAAGATCATAATCTGACCCGAGGTTCGTGAACTTCACTTCAGATCCCAAGATGCATAGGTCCACAATCAAAGACCCGAATTTGGTAATAATTTGTGTAACTTATAATTTATGAATCAGCTGCTCATGATAAGTCATCAAAGAATACTGATTCACATTGAGAACTTGAAGAGTTAATTTTATTATGAAGCACCTCTTCTGAAGGACCTGGTGGAGCAGACTCGCGATGGGCCAAATAGCCTAATTCTGTTCCTATGTTTTATGGTCTATATTTTATAATTTATAAACAACTTCAGTTTTATTTGAGTATTCAATGTATTTATCCCGATTTACATCAAAAGCCAAAATGAAAATACTTGATATTCTGGAAGGTCAAATCAAATTGCTGTCACTTCAGGGCTTTCCCTTATGGACAATAAAATTCTCAATTCTTTGGTCAGCAGCTATACCATTAATTCAGAAGATGATCAGCCTAAGTCCTGGATTTGGAAAGTATGGTTTGGCAGGGTTCTGATAATGGTAAACCATGAATTTAATTTCTTTGACGTCTGTAGTTTCAGACACAATTGCCTTGGACGCACTGAGCCTGGAAGTAAGTGCGCCCAGTGTTAGAAAGAAACATTTCTTTGCACTTTTGATTAGTAATGATATTACATCAATCATATTGACCAAGCTCTCAATAAATCTCAATCTAGTAAGATCTCGGCGAGGCCAAATTGCTGGTCGTAATGGAGAATCAAAATGTATAGGATTTCTAGATGAGCATCCTTAAGTTCCCTACCCTCCCAGCACTAGCAAATAAATAGTATGCACAGCATTAGCTTTCAAAACTGTATAAGGTCAATCATTACATGTAAAAGAAAGCAGTTAATGACTCAGTGTGCTATCTCTTCCATGACCTGGTTCTACTTGGGTATCGTTGGTGTGCATATCGATACTCTGTTGGATCACCAGGGCCATGCTTAGAGTGGCTGGCTGGCTCCATCATGGCTAGAAAAGTGCCATGTATTCCAACTACTGTAACATAATGAATAAGAGTGTTTAAAAGAAGAGAATAAATACTCAGCATCCATTTGCTTCATTACTGCTATCAGTGTGGAGGGGACCGGGCATCCAGTTAGGATAGTGTTACACAATAATACTGCATATTCTCTGCAAAGGCTGAGAAATTCTGGCTTGTACCACTGTGCTTTTGTTTTTTTTTTTTGGTTTCAAAAAAAACTTGATAACTTTGTACATCACTAGTACACTTAACAGATTTTTCATCGGCTCCTCTTTCCTTATGAGTGGACGACGATAAAGGTTACTGCTCTATACAAGGAGTCAAGTGTTTGTGGTCTGTAAGTATGAATATTGAAGCAGGTGTTAACTGGAAGATTGTGGCCTGTTTCAGTAATACCTACAGACCCCTGATTCTGTCTGTTTGCCAGAGAGCTGTTGTCTTTCAGGTAGATTATTCCTTTTAAAAAGTTCATTGTTAGTTAGTGCCTCGCATCAACCACCCATCTTTTACAGTGTCCTCAGCAACAGTTCCATTCATGAATTCAGAATTCTATTAGAACTAATTTGATCTGTTGCCATGCATTTGAGTTTACATGGAAGAACAAACTTGATTTGCAGAATATATCCTAAAACTAGGAACATAAGAAGTCACAATGAATTTAACTTAGTTACAACAGTAGTCTTGGTCACTTAGAATCATAGAGTTGTATAGCCGAAAAATGGGCCCTACAGCCTATCGAGTTCATGCTAACCAGCTTACCCTTCTACATGAGTCCTATTTTCCTGCATTTAGATGGCATCCATCTATGCATTGCCTATTTAGGTGTCTGCTTAAATGTCTCTTAAACATATTAATTGCATCTGATTCTGCGATCTCTTTGGCAGAATGTTCCAAACATAAGCCACTCTGTGTGACTTGTCGTTCAGATCCTGTTTGAACTCCTTGCCTTCACCTTAAACCTTTATCATCTTGCTTTCGATACCCCTACCATTTGGTAACTTTTCAGTTAAGCATTGCTTTGTGGGGTGTCAGCTGTCTGAGTTTGCACGTATGAAACACTGATGAACCAGCAATGTCAATGGTACCCTGGCGGAATTGGTGTGGGAAGTAGAAAGTTAAGATGTGGATACAATTTTTCTACAGTAGGATGTGGCACAAGGGTTTAACAGGATTTAACAAATTTATTTATTTGCTTGGCATAATAAACATTGATAAGCATAGAGAAGAAATGGGAAAGCTGTCAAAAAAGATGCAGAAGGAGAAGAAACTGAACATTAAATCAAAAAGGAAACATCAGAGAAAAGAAAGAGTGCTGGATACAAACAAACACAGAGAGTTCAACATTTATAACAAAAGTTTGATGTCAAAGAAATTGAAGCATGGGAGAGGTAACCAGAAGCTTAAGCAATGAACAGAGGTTAAGCAGAATTTTCAAAGAGTGGTATAAGTATACTACTGAAATCAAGGCATTTAGGGTGAAAATTTGAGAATGAGCCTTTGCAGTCAGTGATGGAGTGAAGGCCGGAGGATTGGGGTTTGGGAAGTTGGTGACAACACAGCGTGAATTAAATTCCAGGGTTAAGAATTTAAAGTTGAAGAAAGAAGTGAATTAGATCCATTTACTTGTCAGCAAGAGGAGGGCCAAGGCATAAATTTAGAGTGATTAAATCAAAAAGGGAGAGATATAGAGTGGAAGTTAAAGTCTCTTTGTCTACTTTTTAAAACTATGTAATCTGCAGAAGTGGACAAGATGCTGCCATGCACTTCCAAAGGTCTAGGTTGTTAGTAGACCTTGGAATGTATTTTTTCATATCAGTGGTATAGGTGCTACAAGCTGAGATATTTTCTATCCTTTAAGGTATCAGAATCTCCAAACAGTCAAATAAATGTTTCTTTTTTTGTTTCAGGCCAATGTGCAGCCTATTTGCCACAGTGCACATCAAGTTTTCTGTCATTGAGTTTGCTCTGTTGTTTAAGCAGGATGGTTTCCTGAAGACCAGAACCCTGAAGCAATGCAACACAAAAGTTATATGATTGAGACGGAGTGAATAATCCAGTCTCTGTATGCATCCACGAAAATATTAGCTTAGTTATGCAAACGGAGTTGAAGTATTCCTTTTAATCTTCAAAATAACCTTGTATGCCAGAGGGTTCAATATTTTTCAGAACTTTGATATGCAAAAAACTGATAAGTATAATCAGCACCGTGAGAGAACTGAAGCGGCCTTCAAGACCATCTTGTATCTTGGGCCGTTGAGGCTGATCTTTTGGCCTGTACGGGAAAACTGTTAGAACAAAGTAATTCTTATCAGAGAAGAATTTGATATACTTATATCATGTGATTATCTTCTGTGTAAATGTATCTTTTTGGCAGTTTTTTGTTAGGCTGTTTTTCATCCACAAAAATTGACTTCAAAATAACTATCTAGCGTTAAGGCTAAAAGTAATTATTCTTCATTGTAAACATGTTTACCGATTGAATAGTTGGTTGAGGCTTGTACACGGATGAAAGTAACAAAGGAGTAATGTGAAGAACAGTTTGAATACAATTTACTCAAAATGTATGTCTTTGTTTATGTAGCAAAGTTAGAAGAATTGACAGACACTCAAAAGGGTAAAGAAGAATCTTATCGTATAGTTGACTTCAGCACAATTTTTCTTTTAGCTTTTGTTTTCTTCAGATGTTTTATAATAATAGATCTTTCAATTAGACTTGGAGAATCTGTCTAGCAAGCCACTTATAATTGGAGAGGTCTTGTCTCAGTCTTGGTTGTATTTCTAAACAACCAAAGCTGCACACCTGGAAATGTATGGAACTTTTAATGAAAATATGAAATATTATAATTGCAGCCGGGGAGGGAAATTTTTTCCCCGTCTCACATGGGTTGCATCAAGGTACATCTGTTTTCACTGTGAAAACTACTCTCGAGTTCCTGATGGAAATGACAAAAGGAACTGTACCATAGTTTGACTATTTGCAAATCAATTATTGTTACATTTTCTAATCATTAATCGATGTATTAATATTCATTAGCTGTCTTTTGAACTTCTGTTTCCAAGATTCATTACATAGATTAAAGACGATGGGAATAGCAATAGTAAAGGAGGCATTTAATGATAAATGCAAAGTTCTTCACTGTGATATTATTCTATTGAAGTGCTTTTTTAAATAATTTAGCAATCTACTAAATTAAAAACTAGAAAAACCACTTTAATGAAAATGTGCTCTTATAAAATTAAATGCAGTGCTATTTTAACAGTTCAGATATTACCTTTACAGAATGAATTATTGATCTGCATTATTCACGAAAACTGCATACTCTTTTCCCTTTGATTCACAAAAACAAATTATCTTGAATAGATCTGTATGATATGACTCATGCTTGAATTGTTCTACCTTGAAAGAAAGCTCCGGGATAGTCTAATGAGTGGATAGCTCAATGATAATGGAGCACTGATTGAAAAATATGCACCATGCAAAGAAGCAAGACATCTGTGCGTTCTTGTTGGATAACTGGGATTCAGGCCATTGTACAGCCTGACTTGTTTAAATGGCTAAGTGGTATTATAAATGGGTGTTAATATGAAAATTTAATTGGGATTCAGACAGCCAAGAATGGGGTTCTTTAAGTATGCATGCACAGTGCTCTGCTTTTCACTGATTAGAAAGCAGTATGTACCAGAAATATATAACTCAGTGCTCCCAGTTTACATCACTGTCAAAGGAAGTAGCTCTCTCATAAACTAACTGTGCTGTGTATTTCTTAGGAAGATCGTCCTTTAATTGTATTTGGTGAAATTTTTAATTGATTGCTACTGACAGTTTTTGTTAAGTTCAATTGGACTTCAACCACTAATTAATGCATTACCCACAAACAACGGTAATTTCACTTTCTCCAGTATTTTTTCTTTTTAACAAGCCATGATCTATATTAGAAACTTTAATCACCTTCTATGTTTCACAGAAGAACAATTCAAAATCATCCCCAGAAAGCTGTGAGATAACTAGGGAAATACAATAACCACATTTCCCAAACACACTGGTTGAGGTTATATTGTCTTTTCACATCAAGCTGCAACAGGTTGTGTAATTATTTAAAATGTTATTAATTTAATAATTTAACTGGTGCTTTCTATTATTAAATTGCACCTGTATAATAAAATGTAATCATACAAAAGGTATTTTAAATTTTGAAATCCTAAACCATAGGTGCTTTTGGGACACTTTTAAGGTTATTCCTCTAATCCCTGTACTGCTCTTTTTTAAAAAAAATATTGAGATTGTTGATTAATTTATAATCCGAAAGAATATAAGTAGGTTGTCTTCAGGAGACTAGAGTGAGTGAGTGAGTGAGTGAGTGAGTGAGTGAGTGAGTGTGTGTGTGTGTGTGTGTGTGTGTGTGTGTGTGTGTGTGTGTGTGTGTGTGTGTGTGTGTGTGTGTGTGTGTGTGTGTGTGTGTGTGTGTGTGTGTGTGTGTGTGTGTGTGTGTGTGTGTGTGTGTGTGTGTGTGTGTGTGTGTGTGTGTGTATTTATTGACATGTACAGCTCAAATCAAAATCAATCACAAATGTAACATGAGAAGTCCGAGTGGTCTGTTGTGACTGTGCCAATTCATTAAAGGACTCCTTCAACAAGCTCTACTGCCTCTCTCACTCCCTGTGGTCCAATTATCACTTCCTTTTCAAATGTATATCCAATTGCTTCTTAAAAGATACTCTTGCTAGTACACATACTCTATCCAGCAATGCATTCCAAATCATTACATCTTGTCAGGCATCCTGCCTCTTCTCCTTTCCTCTCTAACTCTTATAAATTATCTTAAGTCTATGTTCGCCTGGTTACTGACCCCCCCAGTTTTTAGAAATAGCTTATTTGTTTTATCAAAATTCTTCGTAATTCTGAATAAAGTAATTGAACCTTCTCTGCTTTAACAATTTTCCACATAAACAAAGTCCCTCATCCCTGGTATCATTCTGGTAAATCTCATCTGTATTTTGTTATTAGAAGTCAATTTGAACTTCCAGTCTATATTTTTGTGAGTTGTGATAAATTTTAAGATCCCAGTACAATACTGGTTAGTTAGCAGTAAATGTTAGCTTTTACTTAAACTGATTTTTTTTCCAGCAAAGGAACTGAGTTTGTTTGATTCTACGTAACTGCACAAAGCAGTGATGTCTCCTGTTTAAGACACAAAGTGTACTGACTTTGCTTTCTAGTTGTTGGTATGAGAATACTTTGCACTAAAATCTCATTCCTTCTATAGAGCGTCTGTAAAAGGGAACACGTGCATCAGTTAACTTTTTTTTCTACTGTTTTCTGAGTTACTGATTTCAGCTACTGTCGTCTAGGAATAACAGAATAAACTCATAACACTGCCAACATTATACTATTCTTTGCTAGAATTGACTAACTATATGTTTTTAGTGTGTTTATGGGTAGTGTATGAAATTAGGGACTGTTAACTGCCTAACAGTACTTTCTGAACTAACATGACAATAATCCAGTGTTACTCAATCCTTCGTGCTTTGTCGAACCTGGCGATATACAAAATTAGTTGCTATATCTTATCTGCATAATAAGAGTCACTGCATGTCAAAAGTAATCCACAGATTATGAAATGCTTTGGGCTATTCTGAAAATGTGTAAAATGAAATGTATGTGTAATGTAATTTTTTTCTTTTCAAATATTAAGGTGTTGAATGGGTAAAGTTGAGATGAAAAATTTGGATTAAAAATTGTATCTTTTATCCATAATTACACATTTGCTTCAATCTTGATAATTATTTTGAAAGTGAATCCCAACTACTCAGTTTAAAATTTACATATGCTGGAAATTATCATTGCTGAGCGAGCATCTGCTTTTTCTCCATTCACAAATATTAATCTGTCATGACTTAAATTAGGTTGTGAAATATGCAAGCATATAGGTCATTCTGAACATTTTTTCTAAACAAACACGATAAACTCCAAACCAATGGGCCAGTATGTTACCATTGTGTTCCATTATTGTACAAATACATATGGCAATACTTTGAGATTTTTTTTCCAATATATCGTGCATGGCTGAGATTATTTTATACTCTTTCAACCACTAAAGCTAGCATTATCCACGAGGTTCAAATTTGGATTGGAAACTTGGAAATTTGTAATCTTTTCGGCTCAGTCTGGAAAAAGAGAGAAGTAGGATCGGTTCCAGTTTAACGAGATGTTATTTATTAGGGAATACCAAAATATCTGTGACCCAACCATATCACTTACTGAGGGGACAGGTATGGTTGGTGAACTTTGAGCAAGTAAATAAATACATTTTTGTTTCATATGTGCATTTCCTGTTATAATCAATTTATTTTGAAAAACAATTTGCATGTTGGAAAAGCTCTCTAGGACATATTCAATGTTGTTAAATATTCTATTTATTGAGCTCTGCAGAAATTTTATTGAGCAATTGAAATTCAATTATTTTTCACTTTGTCATTACTATTCCCTTCTTTTTCCATAAAGTTCTGTCTGAACCATTATTTTTTCAATTGAAGCCCAAGGTCTGCTATCACAGAGAACACTAGTCTGTGGTAGTACTTGTTGTCCTGATGCAGCAGGAGGGATAAATTATTTAGATTATTCAGATGTTTTTCGTTTATACATTGCCAGATGCATGGTATGTGTGGGACAGAAATCAGTGAAGTAATTCCTTTTCATTTCACGGTTGTTTTCATCAAGAGTGGGGGTTTAAGTAAGAGTCAGTCTGCAGAAATTAAAAGCTTCTCTTTCGGAGCTTTATCTTTTAGTTTTCATTATTATGAGCTTAAGAGTTATAAAAAAAAAATCTATCTATTGGCCATAATCTCAATGTACCATGCTACTTTGTACTTCAAAACGAATGTTTTATATGTGAGGATTTCTTTATCACATTGCATGTTTTTACCTCATAATTATTGCACTGAAAGAGAATTGAATTAATTTATTCGTTTGGCATTAATGTTGCAAAGGTTATTATAATATTTTGGTATATTTGAATCCGGAAAAAGTCATCTAAATCTGCATTAATAACTACAGGCCAGGCAGCATCTGAAGAAAGAAGCAGAATTAAAGTTTTTTTATTTCCTGACCTTCTGTGTAATAAATAGAAAGAAATACAAAGCAAGTTTTAAGTGTCAAGGCAGAATGTGCTAAGAGGTTCAGGAAGATCCTTTTAATTGATGAGCATAAGAAAATATGAAATAGGAGCAGGAATAGTCCATAGAATCCTTCAAGCCTATTCTTCCATTCATTAAGATTTTATGTCAGCCCCATTTTCCTGCATCATTCCCCTCCCCCGTATCTCTCGATTCCCTTAATCTTCAAAAATCTGTTGACGTTTTGAATAAGACTTGGTGTCTACAGTCATCCAGGCTAAAGGATTCCAAAGGTTCATCACCGTGTGAGTGATTTTTTTTTTAATCATCTCAGCCCTAAAGTGCAGAAACTATGTCTTCTGGCCCAAGACTCCAAGGAAATGAAAGACCTTTCCAACATCTAGCCTGTTAACTTATTTGACTATTCTGTATGTTTCAAATGAGGCATCTCAGAGCACGCAGTCTCATTCTTCTCAATTTCTCATGCATCAAACCATCCTTCATTGGAACAAGACCAGGAAAACTTCACTGCCTTCTCTTTCTCGAGTTAAGAGACCAAAACTGCACACAACATACTACGTTTGGATTTGCCAAGACCCTAGAAAATTGTAATAGACTATCATGCTCTGGCACTCACACTCCTTTATACTAAAGACTAATGTACCATTTCCCTCTTAATTGTTTGCTGAACTTGCATGTTGGGATTTGCCAATATGTGCAAGCAATCTTGTCCCTTGAAACATGACCAATACTCACTATACAAATATTCTGCTTTTCTGTTATGAACAGGGGCTTTTTCAGTTTGCCTTTTGATGCAAACTTAAGTTTTGTCAAAACCCTTGGATGCATCTGATTTTGTTTCGTACTTTTTCATTTTCAGTAATGTTCTCCTTAACACTGTGGTTGGAGGATTACAAGTTGATTTGGGCCTACACTCTGGCTCAAATGGTGGTTATCAATGGGGAGAGGATAGCAATATGGAGTGGACCAGGGAGTGCATGAGAATCCCTGGATTAGGGAGATCCATGTGGTTAGGAATCCAGAGCTCAATAGTATTTAGGTGGGGGAGTGTGGTAGAATTGAAAGGGGCTTTGGTGGAGCTTCCATGAGCAGGATAATGGCATTGTAACCATGTTTGGTGTCTAACAACACAAATGCTTTCATTGAGTTTAGGGCTTTTGAGAAAGATGAATGGTGAGGAAGGGTAAAAGATATTTAAAAGAGCTACATCCAAATCATTTCCTGGCCAGTATAATCTTACAATGCCAGTGTTCACCAAAGCTGTTAATGATTTTTTTTCTCTCTATAAGAAAAGATTGATGATAAAAAATCATAAAAAGGTAATTTTTACTCTCTGGCTAGACTCTGGCATCATGACTAATTGAATTAAAATATAGTTTATAAACCAAATTCAAAAATTGGCTTCCAAACAAATAAAGCAAAGCTTCCAAAGAATAATAACCAGATGAAGCTGCAGAAACTAGTACAATTTCAGGATGTAACAATTACTATGAGTTTGACAGCTGCACTGTGCATTTGATCCACATTGAATTGGAATCTGTAAAGTTATTGTTTTTTTTAATTATTGGCTTTAGATTAACCAAAAATGTAATTTATGTTTTCAATTGGAAGCAATTTCAGTTAGTTTGTTTTTCCTTTGTAATTGAAACATAGAAAACCTACACTACAATACAGGCCCTTTGGCCCACAAAGTTGTGCCGAACATGTCCCTACCTTAGAAATGACTAGGCTTACTCATAGCCCTCTATTTTACTAAGCTCCATGTACCTATCTAAAAGTCTCTTAAAAGACCCCATCGTATCCACCTCCACCACCATTGTCAGCAGCCTATTCCACACACCACTCTCTGAGTAAAAAACTTACCCATGACATCTCCTCTGTACCTACTCCCCAGCACCTTAAATCTGTGTCCTCTTGTGGCAACCATTTCAGCACTTGTAATGTTGAAGTCTCATACGTTGTAGGAGATCTTACCAAAATTTTTTTGATACGCATTTCAAACCAACATGGAATAAGAGTGAGAAATACAACAGATGACCAGTAAATGCCTGAAAGTAAACAATGAATATGGTTGCATGAAATGTCCAATCTGTCAGACATGAAAGAAAAGCATATTTTTAAAGTGATATCTGAATACATTTGTTTATAAGATCATAATTCTATCCCAAATTCTAGAAAACCACAGCTTGTATTTTTCTGCTTGAAGCCAATATTTTCTAACTAGTTTGTGTTATCAATACGGTTTCATCAATACCTTTGAGCCATGCCCAGCCACAGTCATGGGTGCCATTGTGTGGCACTACTCTTAGTGCAGATGTCGGCTGCATCTTTATAAATGCATTGTTTGCTGCATTCTTGCAACAAAGATTCATTTTTTTGTTCTTTGCAGCATTCTCAATTTAAGGGGACATTGGTAAAGATCAAAATTATAAGTATTGATCAGAATCAGATTGAATATTACTGGCATATGTCATGAAATTTGTCTTTGTGGCAGCAGTACAATAATAGAAATTAATAGAAAACAAACATGAATTGCAGCAAATATTTAATACATTAAATAGTTAAATAAGTAGTGCAAAAATAGAAATAAAATGTAGTGAGGTAGTGTTGATGGGTTCAATGTCCGTTCAGAAATTGGATGGCAGAGGGGAAGAAGCTGTTGATGAATCATTGAATGTGTGCCTTCAGGCTCCTGTACCTCCTCCCTTATGGTAGCAATGAGAACAAGGCATGACATGAATGATGGGAGTCCTTAATGATGGATGCTGCCTTTTTGAGACATCACTCTTTAACGGTGTCCTAGATACTATGGAGGCTAGTGCCCATGATGGAGCTGACTAAGTTTACAATTCTCTGCAGTTTATTTCAATCCTGTGCAGTCCTCCAAACCCCACCACCCCATACCAGATGGTGATGCAGCCAGTTAAAATGCTCTCCATGGTACACCTGTAGAAATGTGCAAGTGTCTTTGGTGACATAGCAGATCTCCTCAAGCTCCTAATAAAATATAGCCACTATCATAACTGTAGAGTGGAAAAATATTTTTCCACTCTACAGATCATGTGTAAGGTACAATTGAATTGAATACACTGCAGTACAAATTTCATTCTACTTTATGTAACATCTCAATCTCATTTAATGTAGAATTCTGTTTTTCACTTGTGATTTCATACATACGCCTTACCATAGAAAAGAGAATAGGCTGAACATTCTGAAAGGGAATAGATTTGCTTTGCCCTCTTTCTTTCTGGGTTAAAGGAATAATTGCTGGTGTGCTGAAATTTTAATAAAAAATGTTGCAATAATATATTTATCAAAGGGTTTGCCCACTGTTTTTATCTTTTCTTCAAGATTTCTGCCCCTCCTTGGCTCTAGGCGCCCAGCAACAACAAGAAATTTAATTGAGATTGCTCGTCAGACAAACATTTGTATCTGAACAACAACACACACAAAATGCTGGTAGAACACAGCAGGCTAGACAGCATCTATAGGGAGAAGCGCTGTCGACGTTTCGGGCCGAGACCCTTCGTCAGGACTAACCGAAAGGAAAGATAGTAAGAGATTTGAAAGTAGTGGGGGAGGGGGAAATGCGAAATGATAGGAGAAGAACGGAGGGGGTGGGATGAAGCTAAGAGCTGGAAAGGTGATTGGCGAAAGTGATACAGAGCTGGAGAAGGGAAAGGATCATGGGACGGGACCGCATTCAAATCTCTTACTATCTTTCCTTTCGGTTAGTCCTGACGAAGGGTCTCGGCCCGAAACGTCGACAGCTCTTCTCCCTATAGATGCTGCCTAGCCTGCTGTGTTCTACCAGCATTTTGTGTGTGTTTTTGTTTGAATTTCCAGCATCTGCTGATTTCCTCATGTTTGGTATTTGTATCTGAAATATATTGTCTGTTAACTGAAATCAGAGTTATGCAATTGAACATAGATTCAGCCTACAGTAAAGTAAAATTCTGTGCAGCGTGAAGTTCTCCAAGTGGTCTTCTAACTGGAATCTTGGAAATGTGACCCTAATGTCCATTAGGATTTTCATCAGTGCAAGAAATATAGTCATGGTGTCACTTCAGTGACAACAGCAATATTGAAACTTTTTGCCTTACAACATGATTTTTCAGCCTCATTGGTTGAATGTGATGGTAGTTCTTGATTATGCAAGGAATAATCAAATTTTGAAAATGGTGTCTCCCCAAAACCAACTGTACTTTTTGCCAGACCACTCAATAGCATTCTGCAGCTTCAGTCTACAGATTGTGCTCGTGCAATATTGAGCCGTCTTAGTCTTTTCTGAAGAAACAGAAACATTTTAACAGATGGCTGCCAAAAATGTTCTTGCTGTGTTTAAGATTTGCATTAAATAATGCTGTATAAGCTTTTTGCTTGCATATTTCAAAATATAATTACAAGCTTAGACCTGAATGTCATTTTTTCTCTTCTGTAAAATACCATGTATTTTCATAATCTTTTACATCAAATTTGTTTTCTTAATTACTTTTCAGCCTTTACTAAATGCTAGGTTAAATGAATCTAAAGTTGCAACTCCAGTTACAAGGTCCAATAGATTAACAAATGTTATCAGCTCCATATGTTGAGATGATTGGCTTTATGTTAGTAAACTAACATTTAGGTAGAATGTTGCAGAATATAATGTTCACCTTTTTACAATAGTTCTGCTTATGCAAGAGAGATGTATTTTGTGCATCTGCAGAACTTCTGCAATATCAGGTGGCACTTGAATTTATTGATTGTCATAAAAATTAAAATGCTTTTGACCTTTAAATGCACAATAATTGATATATAGGATGCAGAACAATAAATAGATAGCCATAGACAGGCTAAATTCATCTTAGTGCATCTGTTGTTTTTTTCCTCACTATCAGTCATGTACCTTACACGTCATGTATTGCATATTTTTTCATTACCAAAATCAAAGATTATGAGTGCAACCTTTGATAAATAATTTAAGCACATCTAGGAGTACATTGCACTATCTTGTTATGTCTCTGCCCGTTAACGGAGCACTGTGCTGACATCAGGAGAGCTAAGTGTCCAAGCAATGCACACAAGATGCTGGATTTTGTCTGTTGCTTGGATTTACAGCAACTGTAGATTATCTCGTGTTTGTGACCGAAGTGTCCAGCTTCACAACTCATAGCGTAGATTACTTGTTTCAGAACTTACCTAAAGTTATGCTTATCTGCCAGGTTGGCAGCGTTGCATTCTATCAACCGGTGGCTTAGCAGAGTCTGCCATGATGCCAGCAGCTCCCTCAGCTTTGTCACCGATTTAATCTTGGTTTTGTTTATTGGATTTTATGATTATTGTCACGTTTAGTGTCAAACAGTGGAAAAACTAGGTTTTACGTGCCATCTTATAGATCATCACATCAGTACATTGAAGTAGTACAGAGGAAAGGCAAAAGAATACAGAATAAAGTGTTAGAGTTGCAGAGAAAATGCAGTACTGGCAAACAGTAAGCTGCACGGTAAATTCCATGGTCAACAGTTTGTTTATTAGTATCAGCGTACAGGAGGGAGATCGAAAATCTGGCTGAGTGGTGCCATAACTACAACCTCTCACTGAATGTCGGCAAGACTGAGGAGCTGATAATTGATTTCAGGAAGAGGAAACCTGGGATCCATGAGCCAGTCCTCATCAGAGGTTGAGAGGGTCAGCAGCTTTAAATTCCTTGGTGTTATTAATTTGGCGGACCTGTCCCGGGCCCAGCACATAAGTACAATTACAAAGGAAGCACTGCAGCACCTCTACTTCCTTAGAAATTTGCAAAGAGTTGGCATGACATCTAAAGCTTAGACAAACTTCTCTAGATGTTTAGTGGAAATTATATTGACTGGCTGTGATGTATGATAACACCAATGCCCTTGAATGTAAAATACTCCAAAAGGTAATGGATATGGCCCAGACCATCACGGGTAAAAGCCTACCCACCATTGAGCACATCTACATAAAATGCTGCCGCAGGGAAGCAGCATCCATCATCGGAGACCCCTACTACCAAGGTCATGCTCTCTTCCCGCTGATGCCATTGGGAAGAAGGTACAGGAGCCTCAGGACTCACACCACCAGATTCAGGAACAGTTACTGCCCCTCAACCTTCAGGCTCTTGAACTAATTGGGGATAACTTCACTCAGCTTCACTTGTGCCATCATTGAAAAGCTCCTACCACCAATGGACTAGCTCTCAAGGAGTCTTCATCTCATGTTCTCAATATTTTTTTATTATTATTATTTCTTTTTGCATTCGCACAGTTTCTTGTCTTTTGCACACTGATTAAACACCCAAGTTGGTGTGTTCGTTCATTGGTTCTATTCTGATTATTATTCTATGGATTTATTGAGTATACTTGTAAGAAAATGAATCTCAGCATTGTATATGTTGACGTGTGTACTTGATAATAAGTTTAATTTGAACTTTGATCTGAAAATCTCTTCTACTTCAAAGATCACCCTGACCTCAATGGTACAAGTTGCTGCACAACCAAACTTGTTACTAGTGCAAGACTCTAATCTACAAACATTTGTACTAACATTTGCTGTATCTCCCAATGGCTTGTGTTCCTCAAAACTAGAATGCACATTGTGCTAGTCCCTTTTCATATACTGTGGGTACGATGATATCCCCTGCTTAACACCATTTACCAGTCTCAAGGACTGCTTCTACCCTGCTATTATAAAACAGTTACCTAGTACAATAAGATGGACTCCTGGCATCACACTCCTACCCTTTTATGAGCATAACATTGCAGCATACTGTTTAACTACGCTAACTGTAGTTAGCTTCTGTAGCTATTGCACTTTATTCTACATTCCTTTATTGTTTGACCTTCTGCTACCTTAATACACTGTGTAATGATTTGATTTGTAGGACCAGTATGCGAGACAAGCTTTTCACTGTATATGTGACAGTAATAATCCAATTCCAATTCCGCTTGTGAAGATCTCCCTGTCCTATGCAGAGGCTGCTTCCTATTTCCTTCATTGCCAACCGGGGAAGGTGAAGTAGATTTGAGGCAAATATCCTGGTTTAGAATGTTGACTTTGTGTGTGTCTGGTGGAGTTCAAGTCAAGTCAAGTCACTTTTTATTGTAATTTCTACCATAACTGCTGGTACAATACATAGTAAAAATGAGACAATGTTTTCTCAGGACCATGATGTTACATGACACAGTACAAAAACTAGACTGAACTACGTAAAAAACACCACAGAAAAAAAAACTAGACTACAGACCTACCCAGGACTGCATAAAGTGCACAAAACAGTGCAGGCATTACAATAAATTATAAATAAAACAATAGGGCAGTAAGGTGTCAGTCCAGGCTCTGGGTATTGAGGAGTTGGGTTGTAATAGTGGAAGAGGAAATTGAATGGTGATGGTATAGGACCCCAATAATTTCCTATTACAATAAGATGGAGTCTTGAGCTCACATCCTATCTTGTTATAATCTTGCACCTTATTGTTTACCTGCACTGGACATCCTCCGTAGTTGTTACACTTTATTCTGCATTCCTTGTTTTACCTTGTTCTACCTCGATGCACTGTATAGTGATTTGATCTACATGACCAATATGCAAGACAAGCTTTTCATTGTATCTCATTAATTAGATAATAAACCAATTCTAATTCCAGTGTGTGCAGTCACATCTCTGTATATGTGTGAGGGAGAGAGAGGATGGTATTTTTGCTAGTCTAGTGTTTACCTTGATGTTCAAAGCATGCCTAGGTGCACCAATGGTGTTTCATGAGATTTTTTTTAATGCAGTTGTTAAAAATCTAAAATAACAGAAAATACTGGAAACATTCCGCAAGTCAGCCAGCATCTTCGGAATAAAAAATAAAATGTATGCTCCTGCTGAGAACCCATTGATGAGGACATTATGATGAAGGGTCTGGTCTCTAACCTGGACTCTTTCCAGTATTTACTGATTTTAGCCATAAGAGATAATGCAATCTCTTCCAGTGTTGCTCTGTTGAACTGGGATTTTCACTCCTGCTGGAAATCACAAGAAATGCACGGCTCTTCAAATGTCAGGTCTCCTGAACCCTTGACTCAGTGAGCTTCCTCTATGTTTCTCTCCCTTTCGCTAGGACGTCACTTTGAGAGAATCTCCTTCTTCCTCTGCTTCACCTCCCTACTGCCCGGTTGCCATAAGGTGTTGCTGCTGCTATTTTGGCTGCTATGGGGAGTGGGCCTTTTAAGGACAGATTTGCTTATTGCATTGCAAGTTATTTCTAGCCATGCTGATGGGTGAAGTTCTATTGAAGCACGTGATCTTGGGAGTAAATTATCATAGCACCTAATTTTTTGGGCTAATTTCATAAATTTATTTGCAGAAAATCTAATTACACTATATATGGGTTGTTTTTAGTGTGCTACTCAAGGGTAAATCCAATTTACTTTATTCATTAATACCAGTATTTGTTATCTGCTGGATAGAAGAGACAATCAAATTGGTAGATAGTTGAAAGAACCTGGTGGATTTTTTAATATGACAATCTAGTAGTTTCATGTTTATGGTTAGTAACAATTTAAAATTGCAACTTTACTTAATTTAATTCAATATTACTATGATTTGTAACTTCAAAACATTAAACTATTTCAAAGGAATACATGGGAGTCTGGAATGTGAGTCTAACAATGATGTCTGCATTACTGATCCAAAAGACCAGTTTGTTGTCTCAATAATTCGACCACTGCTTATCATGGTCTCTGGATTACCTTTAAGGGTACTCTTAGAAGTTCTTATTTTTGGAAAATTATTAGACCTGCATTGTTTTGGAGCTTCCAAGAGAAGTGGCTGTGATTAATTGAATTGCTTTCTGTATCTATCATTTGAGTGAGATACTTCAGAACGTTAACAAAAATTGTATGTGGGGGGCAGAATGAAGACTGGTTTGTGGAAATGTTTTGGCTGAAGGTTCATAGTAGCTTTAACAGCAGTAAAGTCATGAAAATCAAATGAAATAGTGAATTCAGCAAAAAAAAAACAAGCTTGAGGAACTCAGTAGGTCAAGTAGCATCTGTGAAGGAAGAGAGATGATCAAGATTCAGGGATGACACCCTGAAGAGTTTGAGCTGACAGGTTAGGATTAATGATTTGGTGAGTCTCTAGTTGAGCTTGAAGAAGACAAGCGTTGCATTGGCAGTTAAATAAAAAATGGAGCAAGCCCTGGATGAACCATGAGATCTGCAATTGGCTGAGGGCCAGAACAGTGGCATTCAGGTCTGGCAATCAAGGCCTTACAAAAAGTCAGGTACGATCTCCGGAAAGTCATCTCCCAGGCAAAGTAGCAATTCTGGACTAAAATTCAGTCACTGAAGGATGCTTGATGACTGTGGCAGGGCTTGAATGTTATTGCCTCTGACAAAGTGAAACCAAGTGGAATAGGTGATAAAAAGGCTTTGCTTCCACATGAGCTCAATGCCTTCTATGTTTGCTTTGACCATCAAAACCTTCACAAAAGTCCCACAGCCCCGGATGACACTGTGGTTTCAGTCTCTGAAGTGCGTGTGAGAGCATCCTTTAGGAGGCTGAACCCATTGTAAGCATCTAGCCCAGACAGTGTACCTGGCCGAGTACAGATAGAACTGAAATACTTTTGGTTGGTCCCAAAGGCAAAAGAGAGAAACTTGTGAATAAACTTGGAAACTTGGCCTTGTAAAGTCAGAAATAACTAGCCTGGGTATTATCCTTGATTCAGATTTGAATTTTAAATCCCACATAAAACAGAGCCGCATTTTTACACTTAAGAAATATTGCAAAGTTATGTCCATTTCTGTTAAGTAATGAAGCTGGAAAACTAATTCATGCCTTTACATCAAATAGACTGGATTACTCCAATGCACTTTTTATTGGCTTTCCAAAGCAATCTATTGACAAACTTCAACTCATTCAGAATGCCATTGCTAGACTTTTAACCAAAACCAGGATGAGGAAACATATTATTTCTCTACTAATTACATTGGCCTCCTGTATCTTTTAGAATTGACTTAAAGCCTCGTGTTTTTGAAGTTCTTAATGTTCTGGGACCGGAATACATCACAGAATCATTTTTGTTTTATAATCCTTCTCAAGCTCTCTATCTTCTTCCACTGGTTTCTTAAATTTAAACAATCTCTCTCAAAAGATAATTGGCAAGTCAGTTCTTTTTAGCTACACGCCTGTGTAAACTGTGGGATTCAATTCTTAAAACTATAAGGGGTGAAGACTCAGTTGACTCTTTTAAACACCAGCTCAAAATATATTTATTTAACCTTGCTTTCAACTAACATCTTTTTGTCTTTGATTTTTATTTTTATTTTATTGTCAGATTTGTACATTTATCCCATTGTATACTACTTTGAGCTACATTATTTGTATGAAAATGGCTCTATAAATTATAATTATTATTTAAAATTCTCAACATTTATAACCCTGGTCTCTCAGCTTTTCCACAAGACATCTTGCCTATTGCTGGTGTTTGTTGATTTAATAGACCTTCTCCGAACAATTTTTAACACACTTGTATTCTTCCATGAATGAGGTGGCACAGTGCTTAGGATGTGGTTTTTCCAGATCCCCACATAACTAAGGTATAATCTCAATACTTTTGGATTCAGTTCCTGAAATAAAATTCTGCCAGTTTCCCTAAGTATTTGCTGTACTTGTACCTAGTCCCTTGTAAATCATACACCATGTCACTCAGATTTCATGCTATCATGGGTACTCATTATTTAGATAAATACTTTTACTTTCCCTGACAAAATGGTAAACTTCACAGTTTCTGAATTATACTCCATCTACAACAGATCTTTTCCCATGCTCTTTGTCTATATCACTTTCTAACCACCTTGTGTTTTCCTGATTTATTTCCTATCAACCCTCATCTCAGCGAATTTAGGAACCGTCCTTCCTTGTGGCACATCTTTCCTGATACCTTGACACCCAGTCGTCATCTATGGATACTCGCTGTTTCTTAATAGCTGGGCAATCCTCCATCCATGGCAACTTGTTTTCTACTGCATGGTGACATTCAATTTCCACTATAACCTTTGATTTAGCACTTCATCGAATGTCTGGAAATTTAACTATGGCACATGGACTTGTTCCCCCTCTATCGACAGCACATGCTACTATTTCAGAGCACTCCAGAAAGCTGCTTTCCTTTTGACCAAACCATGTGAACTTTGCATGATTATCTTGAATGTTTATAATTGTCCTGATACATCATCCTTAAGAAAAATAGTTATAATATTTTCCATCTGATATATGTAAAGCTATTTGGCCGTTTCCTATTTTTGTTCTTTTCCCATATTGAATGAACTACAGTATATTTACTATTCTCCAATTTGATAGAATTTTCGCAAATCAAGGGAATTTTATAAAATTAAAGCCAGGGCATCAAACATCTTACCAGCCTCTTCTTTCAAGACCCAAATTTTAAGTGTCTTTGGATCTGGGGACTTGTACCCAAGAACTCCTACCATTAGCTCTGTATGACTTGCTTCTGATATGTAATTTTCCACATGTCCTCCCCAGCCTCTCCTCCTGATTCCTATTTACAATTATTGCTGGGATTCCAAATCTTTCAGTGAGAGTGATGCAAACGCCCATTTAACTTAACAGCCATCATATTATTTTTCACTATTAATTTCCTAAGTTCCCTCTAAGATTATCATTGGTTTATAAAATACCTTTCTAAATATATGTTAAAAACTGCATTTTTGCATTTCTAGCTAGTTTTATCTGATTTTTGGTCGTTCTTTATTGACATTCTGTCCAATTTTATAACTTGCCACTTGTCTTGCTGCAATCATATGCTTTTCCATTTCCATTTTTATAATCTTTTTATTGATACATAATCTTCTACAGCTATAAAATGATACGAAACTTCAACAAATTGATATATATACAATTACTAAAGCTGAAGGAAAAAAACTGATCGTAATATATGAAAATGAAAAAAAAAATACTTTATAAAGAAAAGAAGGGAAAAAAGAGAACCCCGACTAACTAACAAAAAAACCCCACTAACTACAAAAAGAAAGAAAAAAGGGGAAAAAACCATTAGGAATCAACCCCCGAAGCAATACGTCTTACCATAATCTATATATATAAAGAAAAAGAATCATCAACCGCCAATTCATGTTTATATAGAATAAAATTTGAAGGAAACCAAATAAAATAATTCAAATTAAATGATAATATTTGGTAAAAGAGCCCCATCTTCTCTCAAAATCGAATCAAGGATCAAAAGTTCTACTTGTAATTTTTTTTTCCCAAACTGAGACATAACATTACTTGAGAAAACCATTGAATTAATGTAGGGACAGAGGTATCTTTCCATATTAATAAAATAGCCCTTCTTGCCAACAATGTAACAAACGCAATTACACATTGATCTGAAGATTAAATACCCTGAATATGATGCAGAACTA
The DNA here is from genome assembly GCF_048418815.1 of Hemitrygon akajei. Classification (NCBI taxonomy): domain Eukaryota; kingdom Metazoa; phylum Chordata; class Chondrichthyes; order Myliobatiformes; family Dasyatidae; genus Hemitrygon; species Hemitrygon akajei. The sequence continues at coordinate 57,077,993 of NC_133140.1, forward strand.
TTCCAAATAGAACAGTCAATGTATTAGGTTGTAAATTAATTTTCAGAGCTTTAGAAATTGTAGAAAATAACGATTTCCAAAAAGGTTTTGATGAAGAACATGACCAGAACATATGTGACCAAGTGGCTACTTCAGTTTTACACCTATCCCAGTAATTGTCTATGCTAGGAAATATTTTGGATAGTCTCTCCTTTGTTAAATAATACTATGCTTTTAAATTTAATATTATTTCTGGCTCAGTTACACACGGATAGTGGGTCCTTCTCTTGTGCAATCTGAAAAATACCTTTTATGTCTGTGATTAAGGTTATGTTAATGGCCCTTGTATAAGTTTAAAATATTGGCCCTTAACCAATTCTTCTCTCCCTCAAATTGAATGTGAAACTGATCATCATATTGTGATTGCTACTCTGTAGTGTTCATTCACTATGAAGTTGTAAATTAATCTTATCTCATTGCATAACACTGGGGCTAGTAAAACCTGCTGTCTGGCTTCAGAATGTGATGTTCGAAGAAAATGACTAGAAATCTACCTCTGGGTAACTGTTGTCCTTCTCTTTCTCCAATTCCCCCCTTTCTATGTAGGTAAAAATACCCCATGATTATCACTTTGCCTCTAACTTTCACCCTGCCCTCAAATTTACCTGGTCCATTTCCGACACCTCCCTCCCCTTTCTTGATCTTTCTGTCTCCATCTCTGGAGACGGCCTATCTACTGATATCTACTATAAGCCTACAAACTCTCACAGCTACCTGGACTATTCCTCTTCTCACCCTGTCTCTTGCAAAAATGCTATCCCCTTCACACAATTCCTCCATCTCCGCCACATCTGCTCTCAGGATGAGGCTTTTCATTCCAGGATGAAGGAGATGTCTTCCTTTTTTAAACAAAGGGGCTTCCCTTCGTCCACCATCAACTCTGCTCTCAAACGCATCTCTCCCATTTCCCGCACATCTGCCTTCACCCCATCCACCCACCACCCCACTCGGGATAGGGTTCCCCTCGTCCTTACCTACCACCCCACCAGCCTCCAGGTCCAACGTATAATTCTCTGTAACTTCCGCCACCTCCAATGGGATCCCACTACCAAACACATTTTTCCCTCTTCCCCCCCTCCCTTTCTGCTTTTCACAGGGATCGCTCCCTACGCGACTCCCTTGTCCACTCGTCCCCCCCGGCACTTATCCTTGTAAACAGAACAAGTGCTACACCTGCCCTTACACTTCCTCCCTCACCACCATTCAGGGCCCCAGACAGTCCTTCCAGGTGAGGCGACACTTCACCTGTGAGTCGGCTGGTGTGGTATACTGCGTCCGGTGCTCCCGGTGTGGCCTTTTATATAATGGTGAGACCCGACACAGACTGGGAGACCGTTTCGCTGAACACCTACGCTCGGTCCGCCAGAAAAAGCAGGATCTCCCAGTGGTCACACATTTTAATTCCACGTCCCATTCCCATTCTGATATGTCTATCCATGGCCTCCTCTATTGTCAAAATGAATCCAAACTCAGGTTGGAGGAACAACACCATATATACCGGCTGGGTAGCCTCCAACCTGATGGCATGAACATTGACTGCTCTAACTTCCGTTAATGCCCCTCCTCCCCTTCTTACCCCATCCCTGACATACTTAGTTGTTTGCCTGTTCTCCATCTCCCTGTGGTGCTCCCCCCCCACCTCCTTTCTTTCTCCTGAGGCCTCCCGTCCCATGATCCTTTCCCTTCTCCAGCTGTGTATCACTTTTGCCACTCACCTTTCCAGCTCTTAGCTTCATCCCACCCCCTCCGGTCTTCTCCTGTCATTTCGCATTTCCCCCTCCCCCACTACTTTCAAATCTCTTACTATCTTTCCTTTCGGTTAGTCCTGATGAAGGGTCTCGACCCGAAACGTCAACAGCGCTTCTCCCTATAGATGCTGCCTGGCCTGCTGTGTTCCACCAGCATTTTGTGTGTGTTGCTGTTTGAATTTCCAGCATCTGCAGATTTCCTCGTGTTTGCTCCATGATTATCACTATTATCTTTCTGGCAATTGCCTATTATTTCTTCTTTTATACTTCATCCTAAATATATTTACCCTTGAGGTGTCAGAACACCATTTCCATAAATAACACATTGTTTTTATTATTTTCATCCCTTTCCATACCACCTCTGCAGCCTAGTTTTCTGAAATTGCTATTTTTATTGTGTTGAGATCTCAAATCCACCCTTTCCTGGCTTCGTGTCCATTTAAGATGTCATACACCCTTCAATATTCAGGTCCAATCTATGACATTCTACAGTCACTTTTCTGTCAAAGCTTTCAGATCAAAGCTTTATTGTTTGTTTGTGCTCTCAATTTATCTGTTTTATTTTAAATGCTATGTGTATTCGGATGCAGAGATTTTAGTTTTGTCCTTTTTATTACTTTTGTAACCTCAAATCTTATCTGCTGATCTTCTCTTAGATTTGTACTCCTTATCCCTTCCAGTCACACTGTTTATCACTTGCAGTATTAATACCTTTCTCTCCAGTTGTGTCTCCACTCTTTTATTTACACCAATTTCACAAATTTGATACTTTATCCCCACTATTTTGCAAAAAGAAAGTTTAATACCACTTTTCAGACAGAGGGAATATTTTGAGCATTATTTGTTCATATGTTCATTTTTCTCAAATTTCGCTTTGTGAGCCAAATATTACATTATTGTATGAAATTAGGGACTGTATAGCTGCACATCTTGATGAAGTCATTTCCGAAAGAGGGCTCTCATGAGATGAGCAGTAAGACGATTCAGAACTTTTTTTTTGCTCACTGCAGTTTCAAGCATTCAGGCTTGGACATGCTAGAAACAGCCAGGAATGAAAATGAAACAATTTCACTAATTTAGCAAGTTAGGAACTACGAAGAATTTGGAAGGTATTGACAATCATCCTGAATGTTACAATGAAAATGAAGATTTGGAGATGTAATTGCCCAGAGCATTGAATGAAGGCTGTCCATCATACAAAAAGAGTTTGACTATCTATCTATCCATCTATCTTTCTCTCTCTCTCTCTCTCTCTCTCTCTCTCTCTCTCTCTCTCTCTCTCTCTCTATATATATATATATATATATATATATATATATATATATATATATATATATATATATATATATTTTATAGCTGCTAAATTGGGTCAGAATATATACTGATCCCAACGTATCCCAATTAAATGAAATCCACTGTAATTGCTTTGAGTTATTGGTATAAAGGAATAGCAAAAACAATAGCTAGCTTTTGTAACTATTAATGATTGCATTACTAATTGGACAATTCCGTTTAGAAATGTGGCATTTGACTTTCAATTTTTTTCAGTAAAATATGAACAAGCCTTCAGTTTGGTGACCTGAATTTTTTTATTTTTACGAAGGAGGTTCTATTTTATCTTACAAACGTTACAAACTTGAACACTATCATAGTACATTATTAGAAGTATGCTGGGAACAGTAGTTTATGGATACAAAATTTTCATTTGGCAATGGTGACTGAGGATAATCTTAAAGCTGCAGTTTAGCCATGTCTTTGATGTAAAATATTATTTAAAGCATTTTGGTTGCAAAGTACAGTTGGGGACTGGAGGTTAATCATTTTCTGGTGCATGTTGAAATTTGCTCTGTTTCCAAATACATAGATTCATGGAGTAGGCAAAGTAACTCCAGAAAGTATTTTCCAAATAAATTGGAGATATTTTGTTGGCTTGACTTCGAACGTTTCTTTTCATTGCTGTGGTAACACCTCTTACTTAGAACATAGAAATTACCCAGGGTTATCCATAGCCCTGTATTTTCTATCCAGGAGTCTATTAAAAGACCCTATCGTTTTCACCTCCAGCACTGTTGCTGACAGCCCATTCCACACACTCACCTTCTCTGTGTTTAAAAAAAACTTACCCTTACCAAGCTCCTTAAAACTGTGCCCTCTCGTGTTAGCCATTTCAGCCCTGGGAAAAAGCCTTTGACTATCCACATGATAAATGCCTCTTATCATCTTATACAGCTCAATCAGGTCACCTCTCATTCTCCATTGCTCCAAGGAAAAAAGACTGAGTTCACTCAACCTATTCTCATAAGGCATGCTCTCCAATCCAGGCAACATCCTTGTAAATCTCCTCTGTACCCTTTTTATAGTTTCCACATCCTTCCTGTAGTGAAGCAACCAGAACTGAGCACTGTACTCCAATTGGTGTCTGACCAAGGTCTCATATAGCTGTAACGTTATCTCTCAGCTCTTAAACTCAATCCCACAGTTGATGAAGGCCAATGCACCATATGCCGCCTTAACCTGCGCAGCAGCTTTGAGTGTCCTATGGACTCAGACCCCAAGATCCCTCTGATCCGCCACACTGCCAAGAATCTTACCATTAATGCTATATTCTGCCATCATATTTGACCTACCAAAATGAACCACTTCACACTTACGATCTCTTACTATCTTTCCTTTCGGTTAGTCCTGACGAAGGGTCTCGGCCCGAAACGTTGACAGCGCTTCTCCCTATAGATGCTGCCTGGCCTGCTGTGTTCCACCAGCATTTTGTGTGTGTTGTCACTTCACACTTATCTGGGTTGAACTCCATCTGCCACTTTTCAGTCCAGTTTTACATCCTATAGATGTCCCGCTGTAACCTCTCACAGCCCTCCACACTATCCACAACACCCTCAACCTTTGTGTCATCAGGAAATTTACTAACCCATCCCTCCACTTACTCATCCAGGGCATTTATAAAAATCATAAAGGGAAGGGGTCCCAAAACAGATCCCTGAGGCACACCACTGGTCACCGTCCTCCATGCAGAATATGACCCATCTGCAACCACTCTTTACCTTCCGTGGGCAAGCCAGTTCTGGATCCACAAAGCAATGTCCCCTTGGATCCCATGCCTCTTTCCTTTCTCAACAAGCCTTGCATGGGATACCTTATCAAATGCCTTGCTGAAATCCATATATACTACATCTACTCCTCTTCCTTCATCAATGTGTTTAGTCACATCCTCAAAAAAATCAGTCAGGCTCGTAAGGCACGACCTGCCTTTGACAAAGCCATGCTGACTATTCCTAATCATATTATGCCTCTCCAAATGTTCATAAATCCTGCCTCTCAGGATCTTCTCCATTAACTTGCCAACCACTGAAGTAAGATTCACTGCTCTATAACTTCCTGGGCTATCTCTACCCCCTTTCTTGAATAAGGGAACAACATCCGCAACCCTCCAGTCCTCTGGAACCTGTCCCGTCCTCGTTGATGATGTAAACATCATTGCCAGAGGCTCAGCAATCTCCTCCCTTGCTTCCCACAATAGCCTGGGGTACATCCCATCCAGTTCCAGTGACCTATCCAACTTGATGCTTTCCAAAAACTCCAGCACATCCTCTTCTTAATATCTACATGCTCAAGCTTTTCAGTCCACTGTAAGTTATCCCTACAATCACCAAGTTGTTTTTCTGTAGTGAATACTGAAGGAAAGTATTCATTAAGTACTTCTGCTATCTCCTCCAGTTCCATACACACTTTTCCACTGTCACACTTGATTGGTCCAATCTGCTGACGTCTTATCCTCTTGCTCTTCACATACTTGTAGAATGCCTTGGGGTTTTCCTTAATCCTGCTCGCCAAGGCCTTCTCATGGCCGCTTTTGGCTCTCCTAATTTAATTCTTAAGCTCCTTCCTGCTAGCCTTATAATTTTGTAGATCTCTGTCATTACCTAGTTTTTTAACCCTTTCATAAGCTTTTCTTTTCTTCTTGACTAGATTTTTAAACAGCCTTTGTAAACCATGGTTCCCTGTACCCTACCATCTTTTCCCTGTCTCACTGGAACGTACCTATGCAGAATGTCACGCAAATATCCCCTGAATGTATGCCACATCTCTGCCATACATTTCCCTGAGAACATCTGTTCCCAGTTTATACTTCCATGTTCCTGCCTGATAGCTTTATATTTCCCCTTGCTCAATTAAATGATTTCCTAACTTGTCTGTTCCTATCCCTCTCCAATGCTTTGGTAAAGGAGATAGAATTGTGATCATTATCTCCAAAATGCTCTCCCACTGAGAGATGTGACACCTGACCAGGTTCATTTCCCAATACCAGATCAAGCACAGCCTCTCCTCGAGTAGGCTTATCTATATATTGTGTCAGGAAACCTTCCTGAACACACCTAGCAAACTCCACCCCATCTAAACCCCTTGCTCTAGGAAGATGCCAATCAATATTTGGGAAATTAAAATCTCCCACCACAACAACCCCGTTATTATTACACCTTTCCAAAATCTCTCTCCCTATCTGCTCCTCAATGTCCCTGTTACTATTGGGTTGTCTATATAAAAAAAAACACCCTGCAGAGTTATTGACCCCTTCCTGTTTCTAACTTCCACCCACAAAGACTCAGTGGACAATCCCTCCATGACTTCCTCCTTTTCTGCAGCCATGACACTATCTCTGATCAACAGTGCCAAACCCCCACCTCTTTTGCCTCCCTCCCTGTCCTTTCTGAAACATTTAAAGCCTGGTACTCTTAAGTAGCCATTCCTGCCCCTGAGCCATCCAAATCTCTGTAATGGCCACAACATCATAGCTCCAAGTACTGATCCACGCTGTAAGCTCATCTGCTTTGTTCATGATGCTTCTTGCATTAAAATAGACACATCTCAAACCATCAGTCTGAGTGCATCCCTTAGATCACCTGCCTATTCTTCCTCTAACACTACCTACAAGATTTCTCCATTTGTGAGCCAAATTTGTGCCCCTTCCTCTGTCTCTTCAGTTCCGTTCCCACCCCTAGCAATTCTAGTTTAAACTCTCCCTAATAGCCTTAGCAAACCTTCCCACCAGGATATTGGTCCCCCTCGGATTACAGTGCAACCCATCCTTTTTGTACAGGTCACACCTGCCCCCAGAAGAGGTCCCAATGATCCAGAAATCTGAATCCCTGCCCCCTGCTCCAATCCCTCAGCCATGCATTTATCCTCCAACTCACTCTATTCCTATAGTCACTGTTGTGTGGCACAGGCAGTAATCCCGAGATTACTACTTTTTGAGGTCCTGCTTCTCAACTTCTTTCCTAACTCCCTGTAGTCTGTTTTCAGGACCTCCTCCCTTTTCCTACCTATGTCATTGGTGCCAATATGTACTACGACCTCTGGCTGTTCACCTTCCCATTCCAGAAAATCGTGGACGCTATCAGAAACATTCTGGACCCTGGCACCTGAGAGGCAAACTACCATCTGTGTTTCTTTCCTGCATCCACAGAATCGCCTGTCTGACCCCCTAACTATAGAATCCCCTACTACTGCTGCCATCCTCTTCCTTTCCCTACCCTTCTGAGCCTAGGGCCAGAGTCTACATGGCCACTGTTGCTTCCCCCAGGTCGGCTGCCACCGCCAACAGTACTCAAATTTGATTTATTCTTTAGCAAGTCATGTATCAATACATATTTCTTTTGTTTAAATTTTTTCACCCTGTAATTTGTAATTATGTGTTGTGAATAAATTATACAAGCCAAGCAGGTTTAATACAAATTTGTATTTGAAAGATGTGACTGAAGGTAACGTTTAAGTGGTGTATATAGAAATTTTTATTTAGAAACACCTAACTCCTGTGATTTTGTTCCCTGTAAGTTAGTAAATGATCTTTTATAAGTGCAACTTATTGTGCTCAATGATGCATGTTCTAATGTTTTAAGGTTTACTTTAATTACTTTTAGGTCATAAAATCTAATTCAATCTTTGTTCGGTAAGTTTAATTGTTTGGTCATGGATATCCGTAAATTAAAATATAATTGTTGGGAGCATTCCGCATTGTCATAAAAACTATTTCATTCAGTAATATTCTACAGAGGAGGAAATCTGCCCTCTTCATTTACCTGAAATATTAACTGTGTGTCTCTTGTTGAAAAATGCTAAGCAACTTGCTGGATATTTCCAGCATTTCCTGTTTTTATTTCAAATTCTTTTCCAGCATAGAATTTAACTGAGGTAACTTTTTTTAATTCTTCTGTGAATTAATGTCTGCTGGCATGGTTCAACGGAAATGCTATATTTTGTAATAACTTGAGTATTATAAAGGATATTGTATGCACTTCAATTTTAAATAGTCATGATTTTGTTTGCCACTTAAAGTAAACCCAATCATTCCAGATTGCAATAATTATTGGATATGTGAAAAATAAGTTTTTTTTAACTTTGTCACCTCTCTTTGTCTTTCCCACTTAAAATCAAGCATGAACATTAATATAGCATTGTAATATTCTGCTTAATGCTTCCTGGTTAGAAAATGGATATCTTACTGAAGATTTTAACAATGGGTCAATGAGATATTGTTTGAGCTGTTCATGCAGATTCCATATAGAGCAAGTTTTTAAATTCTCTGCTACAAGCCATACGCAAAATGCAGCAAAATTCATAGACTGGTTAATCTTCCACTGCTGACTTCAAAATACAGTCTAATAAACTTGTTCACAGGTCTTGAGTTGGACTGTGGTGACAAATAGTGTTTGAGCATTATTGTGCATATTAAGTAGGATGTTATATTAAAACTATACTATTTTAATATCTCGCATAAATCCATTTATATATTTTCTTGGCTGATTTTTGCTTTATAAGCTAGTTTATGTCTTAAAAATAGTCTAACAAAAATACTGCGGATGTTGGAAATCTGAAATAAAATCGGGAAATACTGGAATGAGAGAGAGAGGAAGTTTCACATGGCTAAGGACAACAGATCTCCTTGCTCTGATGGATATTAGTGAATCAGATGGTTTTTTTTATATGACATCAGGTAGTGTTGTAATTTTTGCGGATTGGCAGGCTTGGGGGGTTTGGGTGATCTGTTTATTTTTGTACAAGAGAAAGGTTGGGGGTGTTTGGGGTTTGTGAGTTTTTATTTTTTCATGCGATGGGGGGATTGATGTCTTTCAACTACTTATGTGGTTTTCTGTTTTCTTTGACTATCTGGAGAAAGCAAGTTTCAGAGTTGTATTCTGCATACATACTTTGATAATAAAATGAACCTATGAATTGTTTCCAATGAATAGTTTTGCAAGTTCAAGATTACTCAAGTTTAAGTTCATGACATCTGAAACTTTCCACCACACATCTATAGAAGTTTGTCAGAGTATATCGACTGGCTGCATCACAAACTGGTATGGAAACACCTATGCCCTTGAATGGAAAATCCTACAAGTTGTGCATATGGCCCAGTCCATCACGGATAAACTTCCTCCACCATTGAGCATATCTGCATGGAGCATTGTCGCAGGAAAGCAGCATCCATCATCAGGGACCCCCACCATTCAGGTCATGCTCTCTTCTTGCTACTGCCATCAGGATGAAGGTTTTGGAGCCTCAGGACCCAAACCACCAGGTTCCAGAACAGTTATTACCCCTCAGCCATCAGCCTATTGACTGAAGGGGATAACGTCTCTCAACTTCACCTGCCCTATCACTGAAATTTTCCCACAACCTATGTCTCCCATTCAAGGACTCTACATCTCATGTTCTCAATACTTATTGCTTATTTATCTATTTGTTTGTTTGTTTATTTTTCTTTTTATATGTGCACTATTCGTTGTCTTTTGCACCCTGATTGATTACCCTATTGGTGCGATGTTTCGTTAATTCTATTATGCTTATTGGATTTGTTGAGTATGTCTGTAAGAAAATAAATCTCAAGGTTGTATATGGTGACGTGATATGTACTTTGATAATAAATTTACTTTGTACTTATTAACTGAATTTAAGTTCTGAGTTTTGGATTGCTATTTCCTGCTTCTGCTTGTAGCTTGTAAATCTATCCATTTCTAAAAAAGCAACAAACGGGTGAGTAACTGTTTTGTGGTACTGGCAACTAGAATTGATGTTTATAAATGTGAGAATTAAAACTGTTGTGTAAATGGTGCATGAAGTTACAAGTTAAACAGCAAAACAAAGGACTATACCAGAATTTCCAAGGCCTCATTTTATGAAATATTCTGAAATAGAAGCAGGGAATATTGGAAATGATTAGAAGGTCAGACAGCATTGCTGAAATCTACGGTTAAATCTGAAACATTACTGTTTCTTTCTCCTTCCATGAGGGTCCTGGCATTCTAGATCTTATATTTACATTTTTGAAATGGAAACTGCCTGTATTGATTTTTAAACATGGGGCGGCCATTGCACAGTAGCTAGCACACAGGCTTCAGGGACCAAGGTATGTGACTAGAGGAAACAGATCACTAGAGATCAGGCTTAGTCACCTAGGTATTACCATGCTCCCAGCTGCAGTCTCCAACTCCCAAGTTCAGCCACAAACTTACCAAAAGAGTGGACCCAATATTCAGAGCTAATGGGAACTTGTTCAACCTACTGTATATTTCAGGCCTTCAAAATTTGCAGATGGAAAAGTAGGAATTTTCCTTGGAATCCATTAAGATTGAGAGGATAAGAGGACAGGCAGAGCAGGAGAAACTACTGGAAGGGGGACAGAAAAAGACAGAGGAGAACTCAGCAGAAAACAATTCCTAGCTAGGATGTTTGGAGAACAATTTTCAGATCTGAACCTTTATGAGCAATGAGAATGCAATGTTTGTCTTTTGTAGGAACGACCTCTCTGCAATCTGCTAGATGACTCAATCTCAAAACAGGTGAAGAGCTCGTTGCTATCAACTGTCAAATGAACATTAGATTGATTTGTGCACATCAGGCTTCTTCCCAGTTCGATGTAAAGATATTTGTAATATTTGACTGTTTGTCATTTACTTCACTGAGGAATGTCACCGACAGTCCCTACTCAAAGCGAATTAACTCTAATTTTCTATTGTGGCTTTAAGACTGAAGTCATTTTTTTCCCTACAGTGTAAAATGCTAATGACTGTATGTGACTTCTGCCATGTTCTTGAGGACTTCCACCCACCAGGTGTCCAGCTGATGCTTCGTTATGAACAGATCATTCATGCCATTGTTCTGGCCGATATTTTTATTCTTCTGTAGTTTGTGCCACCACAGAAAGCAGATAAAGGACAATTGGACAACCTCATTACCTTTGCTTCCATCCAGATCGAAGTTTTGCAGTGTCCATCTCTGATGCTTCCCTTTCCTTTTTTAAGGAGATAGATGAGTGACCAATATCCATTACAAACCCGCATACGTCTGGATCACATTGCCCTCCATCTTGCTTCCTGTGTGGATTTCATTCCATTCATTCAGCTTCCTCAGCTCAATGATACCTGTTCTGTTCACTTCTGCAATACTTCTGAGATACCCTTTTAATCTTCCAGAACAGGGTGAACATTCCTCTTCTCCTGATCTTCCACCCGACCAGCCTCCACACTGAATTCATTATCATTTGTAATTTCCACTACATGATGCCTCATTTGACATTTTCTCCTCTATTTGAAGCAATCATTCATTCCACCAATTTTGTCACACAACTACATCTGCCCTTTATCTCCTCCATCCAAGGATCTACACAATCATTTCAGACTAAATCGTTATTTACCACATTTCAATTTTGACGCAACAAGCTCCCACAAACAAAAAATGTGATCTTGACTAAATAATGTTTAATTGGGAGCACAGCTGAGTCAATCAGAACTAGAAAAGTTATAAAACACTCGTGATTATGTTAGGTGCGGGGGGGGGGGGGGGCGGTCAGTGTCAGGAGAACAAAGGGAATCTCTGTGATAGGGCGCAGACCAAATTTGTCAAGGTGGCAATTACTTTTAAAATTGGCAATTTAAGATAGAATGACAAACAGGTACAGCTACATCTGTGGAAAACCAAAAACAAAGCTTTTAATATTTCTTTGATGTTGATTGACAGATAGATATTAGTGAGAAATTGGGGCAGTAGTCTCTATTTGTTCTTAATCCATGTTTCAATTACATTAATCTGACAAGTCTGCACTTTAATCATCCAAAAGGTGCCACATTCCCTCAGACCTCCACTAGATGACTGCTCAAGTCTGGGAAAGTTGTAACTGATTGAGAACTGCATGCACGGTCAACATGTCCTCAGGGGCTTTGGAGCAGCTTTTGGCGGCAGCCTGAGCTCCCCAGATCACAACTGCCCTGACTTACAGAAATCTGACGTCACCCAAATTCTCCCCTGCATTTTTAAGAGAGTTTTTCTAAGCTAGTAAATAATGATAAAATGCTTCATGGTCTTCATTTATTCCTGGGTACATTATATATTCCATTACTTTAAATATGGGTAGTGTTAGAGTGATGAAATGAAAGATTTGTAGTATGTGCACATGGAGTAATCTGATGTGGGTAGCTATAGAAAATGGATGTTTTTGAATTACAGAAAGATTGCCTTACAAACAACACCTTTACTGAATGCAGAGACTGCTTGTATAATGAGATAAGGGGTGATGTTGGCAGATTTAAAAGAGATGAGGAGAGTGCCTGAGTAAAGAAAGTAACTTACATCAGTAATGTGGAGTTCACAAGGACGTGAGGTGATCAGGTATTTAAGGGATCTAGCATTTAGTTTGCACCTAGTGAGTCCCTTGGACTAAATGCTTTCAGAAAGGCCACGAGTGAATATACAGTATAAGGGAAGCTGCAGAGAGATGAAAGATGTGTGAGAAAAATGGGAAACACTAGAAGTTTTGAATCACAATCAAGAGAAGATCTGCAGATGCTGGAAATCAAAATAATGCACACAATATGCTGGAAGAACTCAGCAGCCCAGGTAGCATCTATGGGTAAGAGTAAACCGTACCTGCCCATTACCTCCCTCTGCTGCCCCTCCCCTTCCCATTTTTCCTTGTCCTTTCCTATCAGATTCCCTCTTCTCCAGCCCTTTATCTTTTTCACCAATCAACTTCCCAGCTCTTCACTTCAGCCCCCCACCAATTTCACCTATCACCTACCACCTTGTACTTCCTCTTCCTCCCCCTCCCCCCCATTTTCTTACTCTGACTTCTCATCTTTGTGCCAGTCTTGATGAAGGGTCTTGGCCCTCAATGTCAACTGTTTACTCTTTTCTGTAGATGCTGCCTGGTCTGCTGAGTTCCTCCATTGTGTGTACCACTAGAAGTTTGATAGGAACAAATTGCTTCTTCATCACTGGTTCTGAATTCATGAACCCCCTACACAACAACAGTGGGAACATATTCACCAAAAAGGCTATTTAAAATTCAAGAATGTAGTTTCCTGTACCTTACTGAGAAGCATTAGGGATGGGCAATGTTGCCTTTATCAGTAGGTCCTGTATTCTATAAATGAATAGAAAAGTAATTAGATGTGATCTCTGAGGTAAGTGCAGTTGAGCAAATCTTTTGAAGTCATGCCAGGTCCTGAAACTCTTAAATTTCCTTGTGCAGTGTAGCCGTATTATTTTGGCAATTAAAAAAATGAAGGCTAAACCCAATAAGGATGATTTAAGCTTGGTGCTTCATATATCTGGATCCAAACATTGAAAAACACCAAGGCTTATTAATGCTTTTTGGTGTTAAAACATTGTTCCATGTCTCTTTAACACTATTTTAAAAAGATCTAAAGAGATTGTGAAATTCAATGGAACTATTTTATATTGGCATTGTTGGTCTCCCCTGTGTAACATCACATTGTTTTAGAAACAGCTGGCATCATTGTCAAGCTCTAATTGAATTTGTTGTAGCTGCTGGCACTTGGCCACGCAACTGAGAATTCATCAACCAGCCCTTAAAGGCACAACATCAGCAATCCACTCCCCATTGCTGGACTCTATTTCATTCACTAAGGTTAGATCATTGATTCCGGAGAGCAGGGAACATGATCCAAGGCTTGCCTTGAGAGGATTGTGAACCAATAGACAATAGACAGCAAATGCAGGAGTAGGCCATTCGGCCCTTCTAGCCAGCACCGCCATTCACTGTGATCATGGCTGATCATACACAATCAGTACCCCGTTCCTGCCCTCGCCCCACATCCCTTGACCCCGCTATCTATAAGAGCTCTATCTAACTCTCTCTTGAATGCATCCAGAGACGGCCTCCACTGCCTTCTGGGGCAGAGCATTCCACATATCCACCACTCTCTGGGTGAAAAAGTTTTTCCGCATCTCCGTTCTAAATGGCCTACCCCTTATTCTTAAACTGTGGCCTCTAGTTCTGGACTCACCCATCAGTGGGAACATGCTTCCTGCCTCCAGTGTGTCCAATCTCTTAATAATCTTATATGTCTGCAGGGGGAATGCACTGTTTTTGACAGGACTGCAAAGTTCCTTCAGGGCCATCTGCAGGTGATACTGACAGGAAATGCCAGGGGGCCACATTTTCCACACTGTCAATCAACGCGGTAAACGCATCGTGATTTCACAAGACGTCACACCCTTTACATAGCTGTCACCTCAGAGCACAATATAAATTCTTGTTTAGTAGATGCAGCCTGCAAAGGTATAAAGTCTCATTGTTGTGTGATGTTTTTCCATTCCTTGCATAGCTTTGACAAGTAAGTGATCCAAGTTGCATGGGGTCAGTCTGAGGTGGTGTGTCATGAAGTCACATGAAATGATCCAGGGCTATCTTATGGGCTCCGACCCGAGAGAACAATCAACACTACTAATAGCAGCCTGCTATTTTAAATCTCTTTTACAGCACAATGTTTTACTTTAATAATACTGGTGGACACACGTGGGCAATTTAAGGGCTGATACTGGCAAGTTACATGGAGATGCCTTTGAAGTTGTATGGAGTGATGTTATTATAAGTGTAGTCCCACAAGCAGAGCTAGTGGCCAGTGAGTTGAGATGCCTTTAGAAATGCGGATAATCTGAGTTTAGTGATTGAACTGACCGATATCAAGCAGAAAGTCAAGCCGTGACTCGTGCCTTTCTGTCCAAGAACTGTCTGTCATGGAAAACTCTTTGTTACTTGAAGAATCACAGAAAGCCAGAAACAGATTTATCTGCTTGAAGCACATTGTTGCACCACTGCAGAGTCATTTCTTCACAGAGTCTTCCTTGGCTGTGACCCGAGAGTGGCAGTCAAAATACTAAATTAATTCTGAGCTGAATAGATTGCTGTGCCATTGTTAGAGATTTCAAGTAATATCACAAGGTTTAAGTGTATGTGTCTTGACCATTTGTATCCGTTGAACAGAGAAGAGGGTGTAAGATACCCAGGTGAGTTGTCCTAGTGTTTGTGTTTCATCCTAACTATCCATCAGTGTAATTGATTGTATGTGTTTTCCAAAGTGGGCCATTTGGTGATTGCCCATAGCTTTGTAAATATGAAAAGCTGCAAATCCCATAAAGTTCTTCCAAATTTCATGAGATTGATTAGGTCACAGCTGAAGGAGCTTTACAGTAGAGGCGACCCAGCTTCATTTTCCGCCGCTTCCTGTAAGGAGTTTGTATCTTCTCCCTGTGGATTTCCTCTGGGTGCTCTAGATTTCTCTCGCAGTCCAAAGATGTGCCGGTTGGCAGGTTAGTTGGTCATTGTAAATTGTTCTGTGATTGGGCTAGGATTAAAGTTGGGGGATTGCTGGTTGACATGGGTCGAAGGGCTGGACCTATTCTGCGCTGTTTCTGAATAAAATAAAGAGCACAGGAAGTATACTGGCTGAGGTGCAAAGGTAATTCACCAGTTAGTTGCCGGAAATGGAGCATTTAGTTATGAGGAAAGACTGGAGAGGTTGCATTTATTTTCTCTGGCATTGAGGAAGCTGAGCAAGATCTGATGGAGATGTACTAAATTATGTGAGGATTGAATCTGGGTCATTGGAGCAACCACTAGTTACATCGCTGTTCTCTTTGACATTCAATGACAGGCATGGAGCTCCTGCTATTGGAGTTATGGACTGAATGGCTGCTTCTCCCATCTTTACATGGAGTACCTCCTCCTCTCCAGCAGATCTTGGTCATCCTGAAATTGTCTTCACTTGCAGATCCTGGTGTCTTAGTCGCTGAGTTCTCACATGATTCACCTTGTGAGATAATGGCTGGACCTGTCTATAGGTCAAATTATGCAATGCATTGCATTATATTAAAGTGTAGAGTGAAAGCACATTTTCAGTAGCTTACTGTGATGGAGTGAAGATACACCTCTACCAAAGGAGGTGTGAGGTGCTCCTTCCCTCCACTAGCCTGCAGGTCATCCTTGGGCAAGGTGTGGAACCTGCTTAGCAACCCCCCCCCCCCCCTTTCCTGATCAGGGTCACGTGAAGCCATTGGAGCAGGTAATGGATGTTTGTATGAGTAGCTGGTGCATATCACGAATCCTGGTTATGCAACCACTGATGCCAAGCCAACAATCTCTGAAGAGTATTGATAACAGCTGGGGTTACCCATCTTGCAAAGACACTGCCCAGAAGAAGGCAATGGCAAAGCACTTCTGTAGAAAAATTTGCCAAGAACAATCATGGTCATGGCCATGATCACCCACATCATACGACACAGAACATAATCATGACGATGACTGTTGTCTCAACTAAGCCCTTGGTACTGTTACCTTCAGGAAGGTGACGCTCATTTGATCTCTAGAGCAAAGTGACCTGCTATTTGAGTCAGGAGTAGTCCTTGCTGCAGTGATCCATCTTTTTAGGGAATTGTGGTAATTGGAACAGTGAGATGAAGCTGCGCTAGCTAGCACTGAATGAACAGGTGAATTTTTAGGGACAGGTGATCATATATTAAGCAACGGTAGCAACGGATGTATGCTTGCAGTGAGACTTGATGATCCCTTCAAATTTATATATAATGGTCAATCTAGAATTCATAACTGGTGATAAGGTGGGGAAGAAAAGATTCGTAGAATAAAAATTATAGATCTGTCATTTTTAGTTTCAATCTGAGAGGGACGGGGTCTGAAACTTGATAACTGTTAGAGATGAGAAGCAGTGGATAAGGTTTGGGAATAAAGCTCCTGTTGTTTAATGTGTTCTAGGGACATAGGTTCAATTTTCTCTACATTAAGAGATTGTGTGACAGACAGGGACAAAGACACAAAGAAAACAGTCTTCCATTTTGTGCTGGCTTGAGATCAAAATAGCAGCATACCCTAGTACATGATTTCCTTACAAAGGTTCTGCTAATTTCAAAAGTAAGAATTTTCAATAACCTCTACATCTCTATTGCATGTACTTTGTAGGGTTTTATAACTCATTTTGTGGACACTTTGCTAAATTATCATTTAAAAAGTACCATAAATATATACTACATATATAACCCATTTTATTTTTTCAGTTGTACAAATTAATGAACGTATAAATTTTCAACCACCACATGCTTTTAACAGTAGTATACACTCAGCGATTTAGAAAACAAATGCCATTTTGGGTAGATTAAAATTGAGTTTGAATGGTAAGGAGGCATCATATTTTAGAATGAAATGGAAATTTCATTTTGCATTTGAATTTTAAATATAATATTGAGACAATTGTAACTCTTCTATACTTCAGTTTTAATGGCAACGTTTTCTGATAATCTTGCCAATGTATTATATAATCATTTTTAAAATGCAGCATGCTTTCGTAAGAAATGTTCCCTGTTTGAGTTTCAAAATGTTCAGAATCATGACTTGAAAAAGGATCATTGTCTAGAGAATAGACATGTATAACCTTTATTTAGTTTATAATGTGAGAAAAAATACAATAAATTTTCATGTTAAATGACCATCAATTTGCTTCCTGTTGGAGCAGATGAGCAGTTAAAGGCATGATTTAAAAAAATTATATTTCCTATTGTGCCATCCACTATATTGTATTTATCCAGAAGAATTATTTGGTTATTCAAATAGATTCAAAGCTATTTTCTTAAATTGTAAATTGAATTGAAAAATGGATATAATTAGTTTATTTATAAATGTATATTCATCTCCTGTGTTATGTTTTTCTTCCTTTTCCTTTTTTCCCATTGTCATTCTATCTCTTCCTTCCTTGACGTGCAACATTTATCTTCCATTTCCTGTTTTTTTTGTGATCTCGAGACCCCAGACAATCTTGCGTTATGTCATAACTGGCATAAGGATGTCTTAACATCTGATATTTTTCCACAACACAAGAAAAATGCCTGTGCATTGACCATGATTTGCAGTGGTTTACAAACTCAGTCATCTGTTGAGCAGTACTGTACATCTTGCTCTAGTCTGGTTCATCAGCAACAGGGGAGTCAAAAAAATATCAGGAACTCTTTACATGGTGGTGATGATTGTGATTAGATTTTTGCTGATATGATTGAAAAGTAATTGTCTGTAATAGAAGGCATAAATAGATTATATACTTATAGCTCTGAGTTGTATTTCTGGCTCCTCAACTGGTTGAACTGTAACTTGCAAGTGAAAATAACAAAGGAAAGATTTAACGATGATTAATCATTTTTCCGCTCTAAGTGAGGGAAATGGAAGAAAGGTGAATTCTTTGGTTGCAAACATTTCAAAAGCTAATCAAAACATTTGGGTAGAAAAGAAATCCATTTTTTTAAAAACATGATTTTACATTTGAACCTTGTACTGAAATGTAGAATTATAAACAGTTTGTTTAGTCTTGTACTTGTTCCCTTGCCAGCTTGCTGTCTTTTAAAAAAAACTCACTGATTCATTGTGAGAAGTAAAGAAATTGTATGTAGATGAGCTGTTGCCTGAACAAAACCTGCTGCAAGTTAAAGTGCAATTAATTGCAATTTTCAAGAATTTAATTTTATGGAGGATGGCAGACGAGAGACCTGCCCTGAGAAGGATATTTTGTGATAGTTCTATTTTCTCATTGGAGCAATGTTGCAGATAAGCCTGCCACTATCTAATAAGGTTATGGTTGAGGAGCAAGGTACTAAATAGGTTAATTCCAGGTAGGGCTCTTCAAATAGTGCAAAGGAAGGGAAGTGCTCATTGATGTCTATCAAGGTCAGTTAACGTTAGCAAAGGGAAAAGAAAGATGAAATTAGCATTTGCTCCCTAAGGATATACTGTTGAAAATATACTTGAATTTTGGGATAAAGTTTGCATTAACTTTAGTGACTCAGTTGTAAAATAGCTTGGAAGGATGTGAGGCTGGAAGAGAAGGGCCTCAATTGTTAGGGTAGCTGAGGTTGTCGTGTGAAAATCCAGAATGAGGCATGGGACTGAGAAAGTTAAGGAACAAGTATGTTTTTAAAAAGACTATTTTCTTAATTAGAGAAAAAAATCACCCATTAAGTTAAATTCACCACAGAATATAGCAATTAAGGAGGGTTGATGAATTGAGAATACATAAATCATTGTTTTCTGCAGAATTATGACCTGCTTCCTGTCATGTGTAGCAATGTGTGAAATGTTTGTGATCTCTTTTCCTGCAAAAAGTAAATTTTCCTTCTTGAGTTTGATATTCTGTTAATAGTTAATCTAACTGACTGGTAATTATAGTCATTACAAAGTCAATGTTGGTGCTGTACTTTTCTTTTAAGGCTATAAAAGGGTTGGAAGGTTTGTGCTTTCAGTGCTGTGATATCTTTGTTCGCTAATGGGTATTGTTCAAATTTGCACAGATTAATCAACAAGATGGCTTTAAAAAGGACCTGCTCCTTCATTCCATTTACTTAACATCATCTGATTTGTCTTTGATAGGAAGGAGTTCCAAATATAGATAGGAAAGGTTGTTATTCATACCTGTCATTTTACAATAATGGCTACAGCTTGCAATATTTAACTCGTGTAAAGTTGATGTTAATTTTTGAGCTCTTTGATTGGCATCCAAGCATTTCCTTGCACATCTTGCTCTTGAATGATTTGGGAAAAGAAGGAGTATCTTGGAGTGTGTTATCATTGACAGATTAAAACTTCAGTGATTTGGTATCTCTGGCTGGGAGTGGGGAGGGGGGAAGAATCTCTGGAGCATTGCTTTAAAAAAGAATTTGAACTTTATCAAAAGAGGACTGATGCATTTTAAACAACTTTGACATTTTGTTTTCTTTGTATCAAGTTGACCTTTGAGTTAGGTTATGGGTTCAAGTTCCACTCTGGGAACTTGTGCACAAAACATTCCATTGCAGTATTGAGAGAGTCCTGCACTGCTGGAGATGTCCTTCAAATCAGGCATTGAACCAAGAGCTCCTCTGTTCTTTTATGTGTGTTAATGATGCTATGATGTTATCTGGAAGAACGAGGGACCACATATAGCTCATATCAGTAAAAGTGTGGTTACATACCTCTGCTTCTTTGTCTGGTCCTTATGTTTATTACTAAAATTGACTTTTTGATTAAGTGTAAACAGATAAATTTGCATTTACTTTAAATTTTGTATTATCATGTTGTATTGAAGTGTTTCAGATACAGTGAATTCCAGTCAAATGGGATATGTCAGGACCAGTATATTTTGGCCAAATTAAGTTGGTGACCCAATAAGCCAAAATTTAATGGAAGTAATTTAAATGAGTACAGAAAAAAAATCCAACAATACCAATGCCACTGCAGTACCGCTTCGACCTGCAGATTAAACCAGGTGAGGGTAACCATTGGGCTTCATACAGCATTGAAATAGGGTCAGGCCTCTCCTAGCATGCGAAGTCAGCTCTGACAGACCGGCCGAATGAGATCAACCACGGTAGCGTAGATGTTAGTGCAATGCTATTACAGATTGGGGTATCGGAGTTCAGAGTTCAAAACCGGTGTCCTCAGCAAGCAGTCTGTATGTCCTCCCCGTGGAGTTTGTGGGTTTCCTCCAGCTGCTCCTGTTTCCCCCCCTCAGTCCAAAGACATACTGGTTCATATGTTAATTGGTCATTGTAAACTGTTCCATGATTAGGCTTGGGGTTAAGTTGAGGATCGATGGGCAATGCGGCTCCAAATAAATAAATAACGGTGAGATTCAGTGACCAAGAAGTCAGTTCTGCAATGCTTCATGGACACCAAAGGCCATGAAAAGGCATAGAAGTAGTCAGGGTTATCCGTGCAACCAAGGAAGACCCCAGTTTGTGACGACTACTGGAACATTTGACTGGACCTGGGTCAAGGGAGTGGAACTGTCTCAGTGCAGTGGCTTCTCCACTTGGAAAAACTCTCCTACATAGGTTTCACTGTCATCATTGGGTACAGGGGACAACCAACATGCTGCTGTGGTCTTTTGACTGACTGTAAATAAACAAAATTAGTTCAGACATCTCGTGCAAATAATGGACTGCCTTCATACAATTGCGTCCTCCAAGTCTTCATTTTTCATTGTGACATTCAAGATGATCGTTGGTACCTCCAAACTCTTCATAGTGCCTAACTTTTTGAGGCAGTGAAATTGTTTCATTTTCACTCCTAACCATTTCTGGCATTTCCAGGCCTGAATGCTTGAGGTCACAGTGAGCAAATCATTCTGAATTGTCTTGCCGCCTGTTTCTCGCCACCTTTCAGTTACAAAAATCGCAGCTGTTTGAACACAAGCACACACAACTGGCGCTATTCAAAAACTGTTTGCACTAAGCATGGCATAGTGTCTTAACAGCTGCACAAGTTGCATGACTGATGCTAGTTCGAAACCAATCAGCATCAGTCCCCTGTCCCAATTAAGTAGTATGGTGCCCCAAATAAACCCTGCTATTTTCTTGATTAGTTTTTGTTTTTTAAGAGTTATCCCAGATCAGCAGCTGCCCTTATAAACCAATGGACTAATTAACTGGAATCCACTGTACAAACAATAAGGCCAGTTGTCTTTGTGGTCACACGAAGAACTGGTGGGATAATTGACCAATTAATCAAACCTCTATTAGTTTTCCAATCAGGCATATAAAGCACTTCCTGCTTTTCTGTAACCTGTTCCACCATCCTGCTGACCCAGGAGAACACTGCTTTTATATGGGAGGGACTGAGTAACAACCTGAAACAAATGCGAAGACCTCTTACGTGAACGTGGAAGTCTTGAACTTTTTGCAGGGTTTGTTGCCAACCTCAATATCACTGTGTTATGAAGTTAATTCCTACTGGAGTCCAATAGTGGAGCATGTACTTCCTCAGCATTTGCATTGAGAATCACAAAAGCTAAATATAATTCAGTAACTGCATTTCATTGGGTATTAACCAATCTGGAAGAAACTAGATTCAAGTCATTTTTGGAATTAGTGACATTAACAAGTTTATATAAATCCTTGTTTTCACCAGCTTTAATTATTATAAATGATTAAAATGTAAAACTGAAAAAATGTATTTTTTAATAATACAGTACATAAATCTAAACTCTGATTAGTTCTGAATGTCTATAGTACCATGTCCTGACAACCGGGTGTGCCTGAGTACACAGCTCACCATGCTGTTAAGCTGTAGGGGGCTGCACAGTTTACAGGGTGGTCTTTGCCCATCATGAACACCAACAGCAACCTCCAGATATACGTGCAGATATAGAAGTGTTGATTGGGGGCAGCAGGCTACTTATCATAGGGGAAGACAATTCCAGCACATCTCTGTAGCACGTCCTTCAACTTGTACACAAACTAACTCTCTAAAATTGGAATGAGATTTGAACTTTGAACTCAAATGCACAAAGTTATTCCTATAATCGCATTGTGAAGTCATTTCAAAACAAAAATATAAGTGTAATTCAGAATGTAACCTGCAAGCATACGAAATACATGATTTCCTCCTATTTTAAAATTTCCACTTCGTGTCACGAACCATGTTTTAAAACCTTTTCAGCTGCTTGGTGGTGGTAGAGTTTGTGGGGGAGTGGAGTAAATCTGAATGGCCACTCCTACCTCCATTGTTTTGTTCACCAAGTGCACAACATAATTTGCCGCCAAGCAATGTGTACAAACAGTACTGAATATAAACTGCTTCAATTCTTTTAAATGACCATGCACATTTAAAAAGCTGCAAGAGAGACCACTGATGCAGATCAGGATGACAGTATAAAACAGCTTTACTGACAGGAATGCTCGATGCATGGAAGGTGAATTAAACCAACGGTGAAACTGGGGCGGAACAGAGTGATTTGTAAGTTGCATCTGAGGCAGCAATATGTATAATTTATATAAATAATGAGGACTTACGAGGGAAGGTAGAATGACTAAATTCATTCTCAATTTAAGATGTTGTCAAGCAAGTATCGACAGCAGATACTAGGGAGATAAAATTTATGTGGAGAGGTGTGGACATAAAAAGATTTTTTTTGAGGTTGAGATGATTTTACACAACTCTTGTCTTCATGATTCACTTTAAGATCATCTTATAAACCCTTCGTGCCGTGCTTTTGGATACCTCTTATTTCTCCTTTTGTGATTTGCTGTCAAGCTGTGAAGTGCCATGGGAATTGTTAGTTGCCCTATAAAGGCAAATTGAGGAAATTCAAATGGAATGCCCTTTCCTCCTTCCATGTATATTGGGAGCATTAAGCTGCAGCAGATCGAGGAGTGCATGATTGTCATGTGGATTGGCAGCAGCATCAGTAAACAGTGTCAGTAAACATGTGCCCTTACAGGAACAGTTTTTTTTTACTGGCCTGCCTGTGGATATTCATGTTTCTAGCATCTGACTTACGACACTGTAGAATAAATAGTATTGGAATTTTAATAACTTTCTATCTTTAATCAGGCATCAAATCATATTTTAGTGAAAACTTGGCATCAAACCAGGGGTTATTTGTGATAAATGTAAAAGTGGCGTGCAAGCATAGTGGAAACTAATTTGAATGAAATGAAATTGTTGAATTTTAGAAAGCTTTGCTCCTCAGTTCGCGACCTTTTAAAATATTTTCTTGTCAGTTTTGTCACTGCTTCCTCAGACTGCATTCACCTAGGTGCCTATGTAGGCACTTTCAGTGGCCACTGAATGACATAATGACATTTTTTTAAATGACTACAGAGCAAATTTTAATTTATGCACTAGGCCTAAAATACTGGACTTGATAGAGATGATTCATTTCGTTGGAAAGTCAAAAAGCATGGGGCAAGTTCTGAAAATAAGGAGTTGGCCTAGAGGCTCCAGAGTTCAGTCACTGACTGTATTCAAGACAGATCAATAAAGGCAGGAAGAGGAGGAAAGGGACTGAGTGATCTACTCTGGCTAATTCCTACATTCTTACATTGAACAGACCTTGTACGATCACAGGCATTTCCTTCGCGCCCACTGCCAATGCGAAAGATGAGCAAGGACTAGATGCTGGGGATCAGTGGGGGTGTTGGAGTAAGGTTTGGCTGCTCGGGATTGGTAAACTGTGAGTGAGGGTTGAGCAGTGATCAGGAAGGATTTGGGCATTGTGGGGAATAGCCATGGTCGGGGCCCAGTCAGAAACTCGTAAACCTGGTTTGAAGCTGGGATTGTGGGTGAAGGGTCTGTGATCAATAGGGGGGCTTTGATAGGAGCCAGGGCAGGACTTTGTGCAAGGCTGCAAGGGTTGAAGCCAGAACAATGGTCTCAAAGGTACATTTAATGTCAGAGAAATTTATACAATATACATCCTGAAATGCTTTTTCTTCACAACCATCCATGAAAAACAGAGGAGTGTCCAAAGAATGAATGACAGTTAAATGTTAGAACCCCAAAGTACACCCCACAGCTCCCCTCCCTCCCATGTGTAAGTGGCAGCAAGCAACAATACCCCTCCCCCTCCCCCACCATCAAAAAAAAGCATCGGCACCCGCCACCGAGCACTCAAGTGTGGGCAAAGCAACAGCAAAGACACAGACTTGCAGTTACCCCAAAGACTACTTGTTCACCCGGCATTCGACGTACCACAGGCTCTCTCACTGAGAAAGAGATGACTCTGTTTCACAGCCAGAGGGGAGACAGACAAACAGCTCGCTAGTTTACAATGTTAAAAGTCCGTTGTGTCACTTTTTCTGAGCTCTGTGCCCTAACATCTCGGGTCTTAGATCTTCCATCTCCCACGACACAGCGATCTCCTGCCCGTACCCGATCCCCGATTCCCCCCGTCTCCAGAGCCATGAGAACTCAGTCCTCTGTAGGCGAGTGGATCTCCAGCTGAGTTCTTGGCGTGCCAGATAACAGCCAGTTGTGAAACCCCGAGAGCGGGTCCCGTACCCGCAAAGAACCGTAGTCAGCGGTGACTCCAGGTCAGGGTCTTCAAAAGAAACCTGAAAGGGAAAAATAGAGCTGTTTCCGAAGATGCAAGCAGGTGAGTCGCTGTTCTCCGAAGGTCCTCCTTTCCATGTTCAGTGTTGACCTCCAGATGAAGACCTGTTCAGGCAGTGGTTTGGTATTCAGTGTGAAAGTGGTAACAGACTGCTAGAAATGTCGTGCATGTTTGAAATTGTATATCGATATGTGGCAGTAGGGTAGCATAACAGCATGGCACTGTTACATCTTAGGGCGTTGGAGGTTGGAGTTCAATTCATAGAAACATAGAAAATAGGTGCAGGAGTAGGCCATTCGGCCCTTCGAGCCTGCACTGCCATTCATTATAATCATGGCTGATCATCCAACTCAGAACCTTGTACCTGCTTTCTCTCCATACCCCCGATCCCTTTAGCCACAAGGGCCATATCTAACTTCCTCTTAAATATAGCCAATGAACCGGCCTCAACTGTTTCCTGTGGCAGAGAATTCCACAGATTCACCACTCTCTGTGTAAAGAAGTTTTTCCTCATCTCAGTCCTAAAAGGCTTCCCCTTTATCCTTAAACTGTGACCCCTTGTTCTGGACTTCCCCAACATCGGAAACAATCTTCCTGCATCTAGCCTGTCCAATCCCTTTAGAATTTTATACTTTTCAATAAGATCCCCCCTCAATCTTCTAAATTCCAGTGAGTATAGGCCTAGTCGATCCAGTCTTTCTTCATATGAAATTGAAATTCAGGCACCATCTGCAAGGAGTTTGTACGATCTTCCCATTTCAGCATGGGTTTCTTCCCACAGTCCAAAGACCTACCAGTTAGTAAGTTAATTGTTCATTGTAAATTGGCTCCATCTTGGATACTAACCTACAAAGTACTGAGAACATCTTCAAGCAACAGTGTTTCAGAAAGGCAGCGTCCATTATTAAGGACCTCAGCACCCCTTTTTTTCATTGTTACCATCAGGTAGGAGGTACAGAAGTCTGAAGGCACACACTCAGCGATTCAGGAACAGCTTCTTCCCCTCTGGCATGGACATTAAACCTGTGAACACTACCTCACTTCCTTAATATATATTATTTCTGTTTTTGCATGATTTTTAATCTCCAATATGCATATACTGTAATTTACTTATTTACATTTATATTCTTTCCTTCTATATTATGTATTGCATTGAACTGCTGCAGCTCAGGTAACAAATTTCAGGACAGATGCCAGTGATTCTGATTGTGACCTTTGATTAGGCTGGTGTTCCTGGCCATTGTAGCTCATTGAGCAGGAGGGGCCTATTCCACATGGTATCTCTGAATGAATAAATAAATGTAGGGGTATTGGAGGCCATTGAAATTAAATTATAGGTTTCAAAGAGTTTGCAGTATCCACAGATTTTTCTTTTTGAATGATTTTTTTCCCTTGACATTGCAGCCCTTTATGCAATCCACCTGCTAGGCCCATGACTCTCAGCTACAGTGCTGAGTTCTTCCAAGCGCTCAAGAAAATTATTATTTGTGAAAGAGGTTTGCCTGAGTATCATGAGGCTGACCACTGCCTTACCAAGGGCATACTCTTCTGTGGTGCTGTCTATATCCCTTCAAAGGTAATATCAGTACAGCCAGGATAAAGCCTGGAACCTATCTGATTAATGGCTCTTTTACAACTGTCTAGCGTGCTATGTTGTCTCTTCAAAGTATCACAAGTGCTTTGCAAGCTCTGAATTATTGTGAAGTGCAATGATTTGTTTTGTAGATAAACTGAAACATCAGTATAACTCAGCTGTACAGTGTGTGGAAATCGATAATAGGGGAAATTCTTCTGGTTGGAATCTGCACTTCCTATCGCAACTGTTGTCCATCTGTTTAAACTTCAGTTAGTCCCAGGGTTCTTCACATTGTGAGGTTCAACACTCTAGACTGAAACTTACCGAGTGATGGACAGTGCCTCAACTGTCGCTGAGTGCCATGGCTGGTCTCCACGTACAGACCAATTGGAAGCTCAGTTTTACCAGGGTTCCCCAGCACCATGCTGGAAAGTTGCCTCTTTATCTTCGAACTGAGTGCGACCCCATTAATTTCCATGCAAATTCTAGGTTTGCAGATTAGGAAGTGGAGGCAAAACTAATTATTATTTATTTTGCTTTCCTTTAATATTTTAAATTATTTTTAATTTTGCATTTTTGTAACAAGATTTTTATAGTTTTACATGTCACCCTAATGCTAGCAATGTTTAATTAAACTGTAAAAATTCTTGATTAGACAAAAGACGAGCCCACCACCTAGCTTTTGTTTTCTATCCAAGCCCAGCAAGGATGTTTTTTGTTGGAAGCTCTAGACTGTACTAACTGAGTCTTAATCATCACTGAGGCCATGAATCCTGACTGCAGCAGACAGGCGTCAGTGAGATCAGCTCTCTGCCTTTTCCAGCTGAGAGCTGGTGATCAGGGACTGTGGGTAGTAGACTGAATCCGTCAAGAAACGGACCACTAAATGCTGATCGCCTTCATAAATCAATAACAATTTAAGACATTTATGTATTCATATTTTTAAAATCCTTTCTGCCTTTCACCTGTGGTTTGATGCCTTTGATTTAAAGAGCTTTCTGTCATATTGATGATGTGAAAGTAGCTTATTTGAGAGTTAGATGGGGAATGTCAACAAGACATTTGACCACATGATGTATTACAGTGAGTCACCAAATTCTAAATACACTTCCTCCTGAAATCTTTGTACAACAATAGTGACTTAAACCTTAACTTTCTTTCCCTCTGTACTATCCTGGAGACATTGTCACACCCTCCATTGCAATAATGGTTTCCAATTGAGAAACAATAATGGATAATTACTATAGTTCTGATCTTTATCACAGGCATATAGAGCAAGATATGTAAGTAAATATATTATTTAGAATGACTGAAGGTGACAATGCTTTGTGAGACACATGAACAAATTTACTGAAATGGTAATTTTTTTTAGTTGTTTCCCTTGTAAAAGGCATGACCCATATTAAGTGCTATCTAGCCTGACCCTGAGATCACTGTGCCCCATTTAATCTTCTCCCTGGATCTTTCTTCATGTAAGTACCTTAAAATGATTTTGAGTGAACTTATCTGAAATATTTTTGTTGTAGAGAGCTGAACTTGTGTAGGAACAAAAGAAATCCATTTGTTAGATAAATGGTGCTGACAGCAACTGTTATTTTCTGTATCTTTATCAAAAGCAAACAGCCTGGATACCTCACAGAATTTGGTTAATGATCCTGTAGATAGGAATTATTCTGATAAATTTAAGGTCATGTGATCATGCTAAGTCCAATCAAATTTAGAAACTCAAGCTGATGTGAAGATAAGATAATCAAATTGCATTAACGTGGATACTGCAGCAAACAAAGCAGCCTTGCTATAGATACCAGGATAGGCAGGAGTATGGACTTTGTTACAGCTGATAATGAAAGATCATTTGAACTATTAGTCTCTAATAGATCATTGAGTTTCGCTTCTGGAGAATAGCGAGGCAAGGAAACAGTGAAAGGTGAAGAGCTGTTGTTTGCCAGACATCCATGTTGAACAGCAGTAGTTAGAAAATATTTATTTTTTAGATAATTATTTAATTTACTGAATTAGTTTGATAGCCATTTGCAAAATCCCATAGTCTTATTTTTCCTTGGTTGGTTCATGCTCTTAGTAGCTTTGATCCTTGAGTTTTCTCGGATAGCTAGTTTATGAATTCTACTAATATGAATTCTTGCTCTTGTTGGGGTCAAATCCTTCCTTCCTGAGTCCTTTTCTTGGAATGTTCTTTCATGAACTGTTACACCTCAATTAAACCTTTATGGTGTCTACTATTTTCCTTTTGGACTCTGACAACTCATGACCTCTGAAACAACATGGGTGTTGACTAGGAAAGGCCAGGAACATGCTGACTTTCAGCGTGTATTACCAAAGAAGGTAATTGCCGAAACATTCAACAAGAAAGTTACGTAAAATTAATTTTAGACCACGTGATAGCACCTTTAAAAGCGTCATAATTTCTATCCTACAGCAAAATGTGAAGGCTTATCTGACAGGCTGACCTGAGCTTTTGATTTTTGAAGCAGGAAAATAAAGTTTATAAAATAAAATAATCACTTTGAAAGGGCAGTCTGGGTTTGACCAGTTGTAAAAATTTGGAAATTAGGGGATGGGTGGTTGAACTTATGATTGATTGGAGATGCTTAAACGATTTTCCAAATCTGACAACAGACCTTTCAGTTTAGGCCAGTGTTCAGACTGTAGTGCTGGCTTGCAGAGATGATTGTATAATAGGTGGCATGAAAGCAGTCAGCCTTCCAGGATTACCTAAAAGTCTCTGTCTCTAATGATATTGATGCTACCCAAAAGGAAATTGTCCGAATGTTATGTTTAATACATCATTTTCTTTAAGCAGTTTTGTTTATTAGTTTTAGCATATTGAATATGAAAAGATAATAATGGGAAACTGAGTAATGAATGAAATCGGTAGACTTGTGTGGTGCATTCTAATGTTAATGTTAATACCAACTTGCATTTTATGATTTTTCAACTTAATCAATACATGCTGTAATTGGAGGGGTACACTGTTTTAATGCATGTTGAAAATACGAGTTTTTCCCATTTTCTCCTTAAACATAATTTCATACCTTAGCAACTTTTTAAAATCTTTTGAGTTTAATAAAGGCATCTTATTTATCAACATTTTATTTCCAAAATTCTTAAAAATTTTACATAATGTACTCTGTAAAACTGCAAATCTTGATTTAACTGTCAGGGACTAGGAAGTGTCTGTGATTAAATCCCAAACTTTCTTTTTATAAAGATAATTGTAAGTTTAGTATTTGTCTAATATTTGTAACAAACACAAATCTGGTAACACATATAGTTGACTCTCAGGGCAAAGAAGTTAAGCAAGACTTGTTTGATTATGCACTTGCCGTGAGTCAGATGTTTACAAGTTAAAAGTCTCGGTCCAGAACACACATCTGAGCTTGCACTCAAGTGAAATGTTATCAATGTGGCATAATGAATTTACATCTTTCAAATGGGGTATTAGATATTAGTCCCAATGGATCACCCAAGTAACTCAAAGTGTCTCTGAGGCATTATTTTAAGGAAGTGCAAGGGAGTTATCTACACAAAGTTTTCCATCTGTATTGCTAAAATATAACTTTGTATCAATTCAAACTCATTTTGGATTCTGTTTTTTTTGCATTATAATTACACACTTTAAAAGTACCTGATTGGTTGCAGAGTTTCTTTGAAACGCTCTTGATGAAATTTGACAGATGCATCAAAAGCTGAGGCTTAGTTTTCTTGTCTAACGGAAATTATGGCATTTTGACCACCCACCCCCCCACCCCCACCAGTCTTCCTGGTGATATTGGGGAACAATGCTGGACAATTTGCCATGTTACATTTTTGTGTGTGTAGTATCTTTCGTAAGTCTAGAAGCAAAATAAAAGCTTCCCAGCTCTGGAAATCTTTGCCAACCGACTGCAGTAGTTAGTTTCTCCCAAAGTTATGTTGGTCTGTTTTACAGCCATTCAAAAGTGTCATTCCCATTAGAAATAAGAGGTTAGGCGGACATGTATAATCGTCAGTAATTGACATTCCTTGGACAAGCAAACCTATGGACTGAATTAGAAGAATTAAAATAATACAACAGCAAGGCTACTTTATGATCTTAATCTGAATGTTTGTATTAACATTGCATTTCCACCAAACTGCTTTCATTAAGCTGAGATTTATGTTTGTAACATTCGTCTTATTTTTCCATCAGAACAGGTAGCTTAAGAACTTTTTACCTTGTTAACTAGATGGTTGTCCTGATAGTTTGAATCCTCTTGCACCATAAAATGGTGGAATACATAGTTGCATTCCTGTTGTCGTGTGTTGTATTGGATTTGGGAGAAGTACTGTTCACTGCCCTCAATTTTAGAAACAATGGTCACAACATTTTGAAAGCTCACTTACCTTATCTGGTGTGGAGGCCAGTATTTGTTGAAATTCTCTCTATTGCTTCATGAAATTAGGAACTGTGTATTGGTGTAATTTTACTTTTGACCCCAAAACATGCTCGGATGCCATGGCTTGGCATCTAATAAGAATTTGAAAGAAATGCTTCCTGATATCCAGTCCTGATGAAGGGCCTCAGCCTGAAACATCCTGTTTATTCCCCTCTGTAGATGCTACCTGATTTGCTGAGTTCCTCTTCATTTTGTGTGTGATGATCTGGATTTCCAGCATCGGCAGAATCTCTTATGTTTATATATTAAAAAAATTATTACATATATATTCAGGTAAAGAAAGCATTGAAAGAAATGCTACTGATCGTTCGAAAGACATGGTGGATTTGCACAATGATAATTTGTCGAACTGCAAAGATACTCAGACAGAAGCTGCTTTGCTGCCATAATTTACCAAATACCTTTGCCCAAATACTCAGTTGCATTGCTGTTTCAAATGTTGCATTTATTACTGAGATGGATGCAATTGCACTGGTTTGCAAGTGAATTAGCACCACAGTAAATAAGGAACTTGGTGCATCCTGCCACAAATTGGTTATTTTCTGAACAGCCGCTTTCCCTGTTGGGCTGTGTAGTAATGATGCCACTCTGGGAGTTACAAACGCACTATGGATGTAATCAGGGAGATTTCATCACATGGACCAATAAAATAGTGTCATTACTGATGACCTCTTGTGTACACTAAACCTAATTTTCTATGGCTTCTTTGCTTTGCCTCTAAGGAATACGAGTCACAATTTCACAACTTAAGAATATTACAAAAACAATATTGCAAAACATCCAATTGTAAAGTTAGATTAGGTTTATATTACCTCGTTTGTTAATTGTCCTGTTTCAGTCTGTCTGTGCTCATATGTATGTCAGTTAAGCTCATTATTAAAAGTTTTTAAAATAAAACAATAAATCATTAGTAAATAACATGCTGGAAAATACATTGATTGGAATTAAAATTACATTTTGTATAAGTATTATGTGTCTGGTAGCACAGTGCCTTTGCTCACAATCTCTCTCTTAAATCTGTACTTCAGTTGACTTCTTGCTGCCTTCAGCAATTCCATGACCCTGTTAACATATCTTTTAAAACTCAATGCATGACATAAAGTTCAATTATATCCCTAGTTCTGGTTTCACATTTCCACTCATTCTTTAATTCCTCTATGCAGAAAATAACCCAGTTGAAAATCCTTTCACAGGAGTACTTTGAGACATGTATGGTTTATGTGAACTTTAAAAAATCTATTTCCATTTTCAGGTAATTGTTTGAAAATTTCTACCCATTCTCTTTCTTTTAATCTTTTAAACATGGCAATCATTTTTAAAACAAAGTAGAAATTCAGCCAATCACCCAAGATCAGGCTATTTTGCAGTGTTTTCTAGTAAAGAGAATCAACAGTTTTCTTGGGAAAAAAATTAATCTCATCTACTTCCTCAGATCTTCACATATAAAATGGGGTGACATTGCCTTTGCAAATCTTTCAGAGACCAAAGGTCTTACATGTCACAATTTATATAGTTACCATTCTCATGTTGTTTTTTCTTCAGCACTTCATAAAACATCCTATCAGGTTATATAGAAAGCAAATGTAGCAAAGGGAGAGAGACTCCAGCACATTCTTATTGAATCTTCAAACTTTCTTCTTTCCCCTCTGATAGGAAATGTACCTTTAACATATACTATCAGAATAAGATCCATTATTTTGCAAGCAAAATGGACAACCGCCTAGCTATTAGTGGATGCCGAAGTTCCTCATATAATTTCTACAAATTATAAGGATGAGATGAGAGATGTCATCCTTTCAGTAGACGACTGTATATTAAATGTGAAATGCAAGATCTTTAATGTAAACACAAAGCTTTTATTCTTTTTTAATTGTTTTGAGTCACATTGTATTTGCATGTAATCTGAATTATTCTGTCATTCATTTACTCTGATAAACTGATCTTCATTTCCTAAAATTGGCAGGCATTATTAGCTTTTAATTGATTAATTGATCTGAAATGTATGTTATTTTCTTCAAAAATATGTAAAATGTATGCAGTAGTTGCCTTGTTATCTTTGCAAGAATTATGCAAGCCATGTTTGGTCCCTTCAAATTTGAAAAAAGTGTAGTCACTGAGTAAATTAGTTTTGACTTCCCATATTAGGCGCTGGTAATGGATGTGTTAGATGGGACAGGGAATATATGACTTGGTCACCTGCTTTGTCTGTGGAACAAATGGAAATGTTCTTGAGATTAAAGGATATCATAAGTCCTGAGGGAGGACCAGAACAGAGAAAAGGCAGTATAGATGCTGGAGGTAGGTCCAGAGAGATGTGGGATGTTTGTGAGTCTAATGACATACCAATTACAGATCTTGTATGAGGATATGGTAAAAACACTGAAAGACACATTTTTATGTAACACCTTAGAGATTTTCTTCACAGCTACAAGTCTGGCACATGCAACCACAAACCAGATAAAATAGTTGTTATACATGTAGCTGGGCTAAAAAAAAAGGGCAAAATAATAAAAAGATGAATTTTTCAACCACCTTAGATTGGGTAATGGGGGATTGCTTTGTGTGCTGACTGACAAATGGAAGGATTTGGACAAAACAGGCATCAATTTGGAGGTAACACTCAGGAACACAATCTTTTTCACTCAGGGTAAAAGCAGGGAACAAGTTGAGAGACTGTAAGCAGAGTGTGATCATACATCTTTACGGCCACTTCACACAGCTGCTGTGTAGATTGAGAAGAAAACCAGTACGCCACATACTGCAAGTACAAAAGACAGGAGGAATTTCCAGAGATTTTACAAGAGTCACCCAGCCTTAAAATGCCCATTCATGTTACAATTGTCACAGGGTAGGGAATGTGTCACAAGGGTAATATTTCCTGAGGAAGGTAACAGCCAGTAAAGATGTTATTTATTATTTATTTTTTTGATATACAGCACAGAATAGGCCCTTCAAGCCATGCCACCCAACAATCCCCAGCCTTTAACTCTAGCCTAATCACAGGACAATTTATAATGACCAATTAACCTACCAACTGATAGGTCTTTGGACTGTGGGAGGAAACCCACACAGTCATGGGGAGAAGGTATAAATTCCTTACAGGTGGCAACAGGAAATGGACCTGCACCTGTACCGCAAAGCGTTGTGCTAACCATTATACTACCATACTGCCCATGATAATTCCCAGATGGCTCAGCAAATGGAGCACTGTTATGGAACAGCATTGGCGGAATACCATATACAAATGTAGAATAAGATAGTGAGCTGGTGGGAACACAAGGGCTAAATGATTTCTGTTACACACCCTGGTAGAAGAAAGTGTCAATACATTTAAAATGCATTTTTAAATACATATATCAATATTACGGTCTGTCTTTTGTAAACCAAATTGTGCATCATAAATTCCTACAACCATTTTCTGTTGAGACAGGAAAAATGTGTTGAGTTAATGGTATTGCTTAATGTACCATTTTAGGTACAATGAATAGTTGTAAAGGGATACGAGTCTCTGCATAAAATTTTTGTGGGCAGTTTAGTGCAAGTAGATGACATCCAGGATGGCCGAAAGTTCAGAAGATAATCTTTGGACAGGCAGTTACGTTGAAGCAGCGATTGTTAAACAGAAGCTAGATGTCCATAAGGCCTGTTTGAGGAAGCCATCCACTGGATTTAGCAGTGCCTGGAGTCGATACCTCAGGAAAGTCAAGTTTAGCTTGTGGAGAAGAGATCAATGAACCAAATGGTTACGAGATTAAGTGAGTTTGCAGCTGGTGGAATTCACAGCTTGGCGATGCAAGTTTTATAGTTAATGTTTTGTTTGACTTTATTTCTAAAGGTGAAGCAGCATTATATATTACCACATGACAGTGTACATTTAAGAACTGAGTGAAATATGAGTTATGATTTTGATACAATGACACTACTGATAGAAGATTATGGCTTTCATTAAAGGATATCCTCCATTTTAATTCTGCCTCTGTTTATTTTTTAATGCAAGCAGCAGTACAAAGGAAGCTGTAGACCCTGTACATGCCTGTTTATCAACACTGCAGCACACAGAACTGGCCTATTCTTGTGCCAAGCTGATGTAGTTGGGCCCTGAGTGCTACTGATTTGGAAGCAGCAAATCTGTGACCAAAATGGTGGTCGGCATACTGATCAAACTAGTTAACACACCTCTGCAAATGCTGATTTTTGTTAACGTGACAATCGACATTTGTAGCTAAAGCACAATATGGAGAGTTGTTTCATTGTAAAGAAATACTGTTAGCTCAGTTTTGTATTAATGCCAGTGAAAATATTTTGAGATCACATTAGAAAATTTCATTTGTTTATCACAGTTATCCTGTTTGCTTTCTTAGAACAAAGACACACAAGTGGTCATAAAACAGTTTGACAACTCAGTTGGGGAAAGTGGTTAAAGTGTCATTGCAGTAGCAGGAGAGCCATTCTCTGTTGGCCAGGAAGGCTTGTTTATCTTTAACAGAGCATTTTGCTCTGGTGGGGTTTGATATATGGAAGATAGATTAGTGTTTTGACATGGAGCATGTCGAACAAACATTCTTATCTCTGCACCATAGTATCCTGACCTGGAATGAGTGATGAACTAAGGACAGGACTAGGTGCAGCATGGGAGGAGATGTTGTGATCAGTTCAAGGGTATGTTGCTTAGTGGAGCTCTTTAGAAAGAGTTAATCATGTCTCTTAAAATTAAAATGGGTCCCTGCAATTCCTAGCACGTTATTTCTAATAGTTGGTTTGCAGGTTGATGCAGTCTCCACTGTTTATCATTTAGGCACTTAAGGCTAAAATGAAACATGTGGCTGCTGTTCCAGTGAAGTAATGAGCTGCCGCAAGTTATTTTTGTTCCCCGTAGCAATAGCGTTGTGTCAGTACAGCATTCCTTTCATTTCAGTGAGTTTAAAAAATATTTGGTTTAGAAAAACTGCTGACTCATTTTCCAAAGTAGTGTAGACTGAGGAGTGGATCAGATAGAAGGCTGAGGTCTGAGAGCAGGAGTGGAGCAAAAGGCAAGGGCTATTTAAAGAATGACTAAAATACTTCAGGTAGAGCAAGCTATGTATGCTGCTGGACCAAGTAACTGAAAATAAATAGCTGTTCACAGTGTGTGGGTAAAGTCCTTACCCATTCCCAGTGATGGATTAGAGTTCATTTGTGGTAAGGTTCCTGCATCCAATTGAGGGTGTTAGTGATCTTGCACTGTTTTGTCCTGTCGTTTGTGTTGGGTATAGTTTGTGAAGCATTGAAAAGTAGTGGCTTTGAACGTCAAACACAACATTTGTGCCAGAGGGAAAGACAGAAACACGGCCGTGTTGGCAAACGTAAAGCCCTGACATTATCACCCACCTGTTTCGTATTCAAATTCTAAAAGGGCTTGTGCTAAAATAATTGCCTCATATTTAAACTGGAACAGAATATTGGGAGGTATTCTTTAAAACCTAAAACTTATATTTTGAAGCACCAGATTAGAGATGACTAATGATTCTTGATTCATTGCATTTCTCTGGCATGATGGCTATTTGTTTTCATCAGTATAAATCTGGCTGTTATTCAGCCAGTGTTTCAACTGGGAAGAATTCCACATTTGAATTTAATGTAATGCTGTACAGGGAGTGGTTATATTTTTAAAGGGAAATGGGTGGTAAATTTTGCAGAAATACCATCTAGAAATTTTATGGCAGATAAAACTGGAAAAGTTATTTCCTTTACGTGGCAGCTGCTTCTGAAGTTGTCTCCACCTTGAAGTCAGGCCCTAGTAAAGTTCTGCATTGTAAAGACTATCCCGTTCTTGGGGATCACATTTTCAAATGTTATTCAAGTGAGTTTCAATCTTCCCAATCATACCTGCAACTGGCCTCTGAATTGTAATTGCTGCCTCTCAGAGTCATATGCTTCAATGTGACAATGAAAAAACTGATTTCTCGGGGGTCAATGGCCCAGACCTCTGACTGCTGGTCTCACAACAGAACCATTTCCCCAATCACACCCTGTGAGAAATGGGTAACCTAAGTACCCAAGTGACTGACAATAAACTAAACATGTAGTCTTTAACAATTTTTCTTAGTTGCTTCAGTTGTCTATTTTAAGAGTGAAATGAAAGCAAATGCTATAATAGAAATACTATTGAAGCAATTGTCAAATTCAGTAAAACTTAGTGATTTCTGTAAAATAATCAGAGCTGTTCAGAAAACAACCCAAACGATGCAAACGTTATAAATATTTGAATAGTCAGAAGAGAAGTTTCATTATAAAACTCTCATCCCTTTTCACTCTTTACTTGAGAATAATTACCAAAAAAAATGTATGTTCATGAAAGAGGGAATTCTGTGTAAGCTTTGATTTGCCAGCAGGTGGTAAGAGTGGGCTCCCTCACCTCTTTCCCTCTGACCCTCAATACAGATGCCCCTCAGGGCAGTGTCCTAAGCCCCCTCTTTTACTCTCTGTTTACCCATGACTGTGCCGCCATCCACAGCCCCAATCTGCTAATTAAATTTGCTGACGACACCACACTGAATGGCCTAATCTCAAATAATAATGAGGCAGCCTACAGAGAAGAAGTCATCAGTCTGACACAGTGATGTCAAGAAAACAGTCTGTCCTTCAATGTCACAAAAACAAAGGAGCTGGTTGTAAACTACAGGAGGAGTGGAGACAGGCTAGCCCCTATTGACATCAATGGATCTGGAGTTGAGAGGGGGAACAGCTTTAAGTTCCTCGGCATAAACATCGCCGAAGATCTCACGTGGTCTGTACAATACCGGCTGTGTGGTGAAAAAGGCACAATAGTGCCTCTTTCACCTCAGACGGATGAAGAAGTTTGGTGTGGGCCCCCAAACCCTAAGAACATTTTACAGGGGCACAACTGAGAGCATCCTGACTGGCTGCATCACTGCCTGGTATGGAAACTGTACCTCGCTTAATCACAGGATTCTGCAGAGAGTGGTACGGACAGCCCAGTGCATCTGTAGAAGTGAACTGCCCACTATTCAGGACATTTACAAAGACAGGTGCATAAAAAAGGCCTGAAGGATCATTGGGGGCCCAAGTCACCCCAACCACAATCTGTGCCAGCTGCTACCATCCGGGAAACAGCATAAAAGCCGGGACCAACAGGCTCCGGGACAGCTTCTTCCACCAGGCCATCAGACTGATTAACTCATGCTGACATAACTGTATTTCTATGTTATATTGACTATCCTGTTGTACACACTATTTATTAGCAATAACTATAAATTGCACATTTAGACGGAGACACAATGTAAAGATTTTTACTCATGTATATGAAGGTTGTAAGTAATAAGGTCAATTCATTTCAATTTTTTTAAATGGCTTAACCACAAAGTCGTAAGCTGTGGGAAATGTAAATCAAAAATACTGCAGATGCTGGAAATCTCAACCAAAGCCAGAAAAAGGCAGCAATCAGGTGGCATCGGTAAAAAGCGAAACCGTTCGCATTTTAGGTCAAAGACCCTTAATCAGAAGTTCAAAATATCTTGTGGACTGAAGGAGGATGGTCAGTATAATTCCAAGAATTATTGCTCAGTCCACTGCTTTTTCATATATAAATAAGGTGAATTTTAGAATCAGGTGTAAAATGTCAAAGTATACTATCAAAGTTTTGACTGACTTTGAGGAAGATAACAATTGATTTACAACATGGCATAGGCCAGCAGAATGGCAGTCAGGTAGCATTTAATACAGAGAATGTGGAAAAGATGCATTTTGGAAGAAAGGATTGAGCGAGCCGTCATAAACTATAAAACAATCCTATTGAGGGAACAGTAACAAAAGGTCTCGGGTGTTAATATGAATTATGTCTTTAAAAGTGGCAGGACATATTAGTTGTCAGTGTGTATAGCATCTTTGATGTTGTAATTTTGGTA
Source organism: Hemitrygon akajei (assembly GCF_048418815.1). Lineage (NCBI taxonomy): Eukaryota > Metazoa > Chordata > Chondrichthyes > Myliobatiformes > Dasyatidae > Hemitrygon > Hemitrygon akajei. Next base: position 57,116,870 of record NC_133140.1, read on the forward strand.
TTACAAGGAAAAGCAAGAAAGTTACGCTAAATCTTTATGAAGATCTGGTTATATCACAATTCAGGTTGGCACCTTTTAGGAATGCCAGGAAGATCTTTGAGGTGTTCCCAAGGAGATTTGCCCAAAGGGTTCCCATGTTGAAGGATTTTATCAATGGTTTGGTTGGAGAGGCTGGATTGGTTCTCCTTGAAACAGAAAACATTGAGGAGGGGTGGTGAGTGGGAGAGGACTGGGTGGGTTGATGTTAAACTAAAGTAGTAAAAGCAGATCTGCTGTCATGATTTAGGGGAGTGATACAGTGCAGAAGAGCGTTTCTGTGCAGTGAATGGTAATGATCTAGAACTGCTGACTGTGATGGTGTTGGATGTGGAGATTATCAATGATTTTGGAAGAAAATAAGATGGGCATGACAAACTAAACTTGCTGGGCTTTGGGGATAAAGCAGAGAAATGGGATCAACAAGCCTGCTCTATGTTTAAGCTGGCTTAAACTTCATGAACTATACTTCGATCCTGACCTGCTGAGTTTCTGAATTTGTGTATGCTACTCTGGGTTTCCAACATCTGCAGAATCTCTTGTGTGTTGTGAACTAAATAACTTCCTTCTGTGCCATAATGGTTCTGTAACTTGTGCAAATGTTATTGGCTAATGCTAAATATTCTCTTTTATATAGAACAGACAAAACTGGCATAGAGGAAAGCTCTGTCTCTGTAGTGAATTCAATGAACAAAAGTTGAACAATCTGTTTTCTGTACAGGAGACAACAGCAAACAAAACTCCTGTACACTGCAAAATCTTGTAGTAAATTCTAATGATGTTTTTTAAAAAGAAATAAACAACAATGGCAGTATAATACTTGCAGTACATGACCCATTCCCATTCATTATTATCAGATTATGATAGAGTGTGGAGAGAGACTTAAAATGCTGCCTCGGCTTGTGGTAGCACAAAAATAGTGTTTTGTTGCAGGCTGTTTTTAAGCGGTGCAGAGAACTGTTTAAAAAGTACCTTCCAACCTTCTTTCAATTTTGAGTTGCTTTGAAGGAACACTTTTTGTAGATTGCATCTAATAAATGAGACACATTAAAATAAATCTATTTAAATTTCATTTCATCAGAGTCTTTGGAACTACATCACCTCGATAGTGAAGTGCAAGTGCGCGCGTGTCATAACCTGGCAAAAGGATTATCGTGGGGTCCATATGAGGGGTCGATGAACAGCGGTAACAAAAATACTCCAGAAAGTGACAAGACGGTAGGATATTTTTTTTTAATATTCTGTGTTCCTTTCTGAATAAAGCTGATGTGCTTATCTGGCAACCTGGTAATTCCAAATGCATGAGCTTTGATTTATACTCTATGTAGTATGATTATTGCAAATCAGGTTAAGAAAAAATTGCTTGTATCTCCATGAGTTGAGTGTGTCAAGCAACTGATGGAGATGCTCAATTTTTAGAGAGCTCACAAAACTTTCTCCATAACGTGATTTGCAATGACTATTCTAGATGTAAGTATGATTCCTAAGCTGTTTCACAAAACAGTGGATATATATGAGCACAATGGTCAATATATTGTTGGTGTTGCACTTGGGTTTGTTTCTCAATTAAAAGAAGGTGCTCAAAGTGTTAGGATTTTCATTGTACCTTAGATGGATTATGTTGTGGTTTAAATTTTTATTGAATTAATTGTAATGCTTTCAACTTTGTTCCAATTGTCTGCTTCACAGCATTTAATTGTTCACAATCTGGCACTTATTTGCAGTTGAAGGGTACAGAAATCATGCTCGCGGTGAAAGGTTTGTTTTCTAAGGTTGAGCTTATAAGGTAGCATGTAGTGAGATTTTCATTCAAATAAATAAAGCTGCAGATTTTGCAGCCATGCAACAATCACATCCTTTCCTGAAATTTTAGCATCAGCTTTGACTCGTTTTCTTCAGGTGATATGTGTATTTTTTAATTATTATTATTATTATTAGCTTTCTAAGCTTTTTTTAAAACAAGGATGGATGGATTTAATCTTCAGGTAAACAATATTCAATTACAAATGCAGTTTATTCATATGGCCATGCCAGTGATGTTGTTTAGGAGTGTTGGAATGGAACAAGAATAACGCCACAGTCTCAGAAGTCTAATGTGATAGTAATGAGAATGCAGGTTTATAGCACAAAAACTTGATTTCTAATCGGGTGCTGTGAAGCCATTGAATTGTTTGGTCAAGGGATTGTTAGTGCATTGAATCTTCTTATGGAGTACATATTCCTTTTAATTGGAATTAGAAAAATCACAGTTATTTAATAAGGCTGGATGCTAAAAATATTGTGATGGATTTGATTGTGAGATTGCTTTCAGAATTTCTGAGAAAAAGAAACAACCTTGACCTGTACCAGCAGGTGTACTTTACAGATATGGTTTATTTTAGGTTGCTGTGAATCTGCATGATACAACTCATTGCTTTTAAAAATGATAAATCCTTGAATGCTTGAACAGTAAAATTGTCAATGGTCCCACTTAAGGAGAGGGTACTGATTGGATTAATAAATAAATATATCTGTGCACATATAATGTGATCAATGTGCCAAGCCAACTTTTTCCACAGTTGAGTAGTAGTGCAATCACTCAAGTGTGAATTTCTGCGAAGGCAGGGGTTTCTAACCTGGGATCCACAGACCCCCTAGCTTAATGGTCTTGTCTATGGCATAAAGAAGGTTCGGGGCCCCTGTCCTCAGGGGTTGTCTACTGGTGGGTCCTCAGCTGGTTCCAGGATCCACGTGTTCTGCCCCAGTGCAGGCAAGAGTGGTTGCTGAGTATGTATTAGGGGATAGAAATGTCACTAAGCATGAGAAACACACACAAAATGCTGGAGGAACTCAGCAGGCCAGGCAGCACATATGGAAAAGAGTACAATTGACATTTTGGGTGGAGACCCTTCTGCAGGACTGGAGAAAAAAAAGCTGAGGAGCAGATTTAAAAGGTGGGGTGAGAGAAGAAAGAAACACAAGGGGATTGATGAAACCTGAAGGGGGAGGGATGAAGTAAAGAGCTGGGAAGTTGATTGGTGAAAGAGATATGGGGGGGTGGGGGTCTGATAGAAGAGGACAGAAGGCCATGGAAGAAAGAAAGAGGGGAAGAACATCAGAGAGAGGCAGTTGGCAGGCAAGGAGATGAGGTAAAGAGGATGGGAAATGGTGAAGGCGGGGGGTGAAGGGGAAGTTCGAGAAATCAATGTTCATGCCATCGGGTTGGAGGCTACCCAAACAGAATATAAGGGTGTTGTTCCTGCAACCTAAGTATGACCTCATCACAACAGTGGAGGCGGCTGTGGATACGCTTATCAGAATGGGAAGTGGAATTAAAATGGGTGGCCACTGGGAGATCCTGCTTTTTGTGGTGGACAGAGCATAAGTGCTCAGTGAAGCGGTCTCCCAATCTATGTTTGGTCCCACTGATATACAGGTGAGCAGTTCACCGTGCCCTCAGAGGAGAGGTTTGGTAGCCATTTGAAGTGCAAGTATTAGTGTATTTTCCTCAATCCAGGGAATTAGCAAATAATTTCTGAGTTTCCGACCTAAGTTGTGTCAACAGTGCAATGACACTCACAATTTTTGTCTTTATGTTCGTAGGGAAACTATAGATGTTATTGATTTAGAGAATGTGTGCATCATTGACCAGGCTGAGGTCTATTTCTTATCCCAAGTATTGCGTGAGAAGTTGGTGGTAACCTGCCTTCCTGAATCTTTCTAACGGTCCAAGTTTTCCCACTGTAGTTTTTCTTTTGAGAATTACAGAATTTAATCCTAGCTATGAAGAAGCAACAATTTATTTCCATGTTAGAGTGAAGAGTGACTTGGAGCAGAAACTTCAGGAAGTGATATTGCTAAAACTTTGCCTTCTACATTCTTCATGCTGGTTTGGGTTGTAGGTGTGGAAGCTGCTTGACAAGGGAGAAACTTTGCCAAGTAATTCATGTGCATTTTGTGAGTGGAACATACTGCAACGAATGTGCTGGTGGCAGAGGGAATGAACATTTAATGTAATGACTGACCGTGCATGCTGTTAAGCTTCAGTTGTACGCTCATTCAGGGACATTTTTCTCTATTTAACTAATAAATCCTTTCTAGATATTTTGCTTTATCTGATGTACTTTAACACTCTCTGTATTGATATTTTTCTTTGCTCTGCTCCCAATAATGGTGAAATCTTCCTCCGCTTTGCAACCTCCCTGCTTCATTAACTTTGTATAATTGTGGGTGTCACAAGGGTGGGTGTGGTAACATTGAATTAGTACTCTCAAGCTTTGGCTATTGATCTTGGAATATGATTATGAAATTATTAAGCAATTGGTGAAAAATGTGATACTAGCTTTCTTGGGGTTCAATTTTCCAGTCAAAGACAAATCCATGGCAATATTTCTATTTTCATTATTTTTGTTGCCAGCTTTTCCGGAGAACTGCTTCAAAGGAATTGCTGCAATCTAAGTGGGTCATATCCACTGCCTTGCATTTATTAAGCTCCATTATCACAACCTCAAAGTAAGCCAGTAAATTAGACTGACAAAACTACCTTGTCATAATCTTATTTTGGATGGTTTTTATGACTATTTCTATGCAAATGATTTCAATGAATACATTGCTGTTTTACCAAGTGTTTCAGCAGCTTTGTGCTCTTTCTCAGAGTCAGGTTTTCCAGCGCTTTATGCATGATTTATTCAAAATCACTAGTCTGTAGTTCACTGCTTCACAATTTCTGTATTTTTCTCAATAGGAGCAGCACTTGTCTTTCACCCATACATACACTACATTAACTGATAGAATTTTGAAAATTACGTTTCATTTTTCGGATCCTCATGTGCATCTTATTAGGCCCTTGATTACTATAAATGTGCAGCTGTAGGACATAAATACAGTTAGTAAAATGAGTTCTGTTTCCAGATCAAGTGTGTAACTACTTAATCAAAAATGACTGCAAGGTTATTTTGCAGTCTCTGAATCAATTGTTATGCCCTCATCCAATCCCATTGCTGTTGACCTTCCTCCATCCCTGCTTTCTTGCCATGTTTAATTTGATGATTCATTTTACTGGTTTACTAACTAGCTGCATTCTAGACCCAAGCATAAATTTGATACACAGTTCAGTTATCTGTGATCATTTTCCTGTTTCTGAAATTTGCCGAAGCATTATAGTTCCATTATTATAATTCAGCACAAAGTTTAGGGATTCAGAAACTGCTTTTGGTGGATTTCAGTGTCAAGCGATATTTTCCTGAAGGATGCTGATGGTGATTGACAGCATCATGTTAATTTATTCCTGTGCTGTTCGATCAAGAAGAGCTTCATTGTGGTCTGTTATCATTGATGAACAACCTGTGTGATTCTTTCTTCCCCACTTTAAGTAACCCAGCTCATAACTCAGCATCAGTCTTTTCTCCATTTTATAAATATATTTGGTTCCATTTTGCATTGACCAAACTTTATAAACTGGAAGCATCAACTCCCTTGTCTTAATTGCCTAGTTATTTTATCTTCTTCTTGACGTGCATTTCTCCACTATCTCCAGGAATTTGAAAAGGTGCAGAAGAGATTCACCAGGATGTTGCCTGGGATGGAGTGTTTCAGTTGTGAGAAGAGTCTGGAGATCCTGGAGCAGAGGAGGTTAGGAAGGGACATAACAGAATTATGTAAGATATGAGGGGCATAGGCGGGGTACATTCAAGGAACACTTTCACAGATTAGAGGTAGATAAAACCAGATGACATAGATTTAGGCTAAGGAGTAAGTGATTCAGAGGGGATCTGAGGAGGACTTTTTCCCTCCAGAGAGTGAGTACACTACGTGAGACAGTAGTTGAAAGTTCTAAGTAAATTTACAGGTAGTCCCCGAGTTACGAACGCCCGACTTACAGACAACTCATACTTACGAACCGAGAAAGGAGAACGCCGTCCGCCACATTAAGTCGTTGCCGTTGACATTGTGTTGAGTGTGTAACTTTGTATTTGGCTTAAATTTTTCTTAGCAAGATTCACCCTGACCCTGCTTCCACCCCTGGTCAGCTGGTGGCGCAATGAGTTCAGCGCCGGGCTGGAGAACGGAGTTTTCCGAGTTCGATCCAGTGACAGACTGCTCCCATGCCGGGTTGATGTTGATCCAGTGACTCCCGTACCATCCGTGCCGGGTTGATGTCGAGCGCGCAACTCGACCTCGTAAAAAAAACACTGCCACCTCCAGTTTAAATTCCCACACGGAATATTGTGGAGGATCAAATACAGTACCCAAACCCAGCACAGCTCCCACTTGTCACATTGAACCTGTCTCAGTGTGGTGGACTTTTGGACCAGGGGAATTCAGTGTGGTGGTCCTTAGGACCCAACGGACCTTGGGAGCCAGCGGAGGTTGGGACCCGCCGCCCGCAGTGTTTCTGTTCCGTTGATGGGAAGTAATCGTGATTGAAAATAAAGTGGAAATGATAAAGCGATTGGAAAGAGTTGAAACGCCATCGGTCATTGGAAAAGCGTTAGGCTATGGTCGTCAATGATCGGAACAATTTTAAAGGATAAAGTGAGAATAATTGAGCATGTGAAAGGCCCTGCCCGGATGAAAGCTACAATTATTACTAAGCAACGCAGTGGTTTAATTATTGGAATACATATCTTTCTTAAGAGTTTTATATGCATAGAAAGATAAAAATATATACTATATACTAAGACAAACGTTTATCTAACTGACGCTAAATAATACCGGATGTACTTGTTCCGACTTACGTACAAATCCGACTTAAAGACGGACTCAGGAACGGAACTCGTATGTAACCCGGGGACTGCCTGTATTATCAAGCTACGTGTGTCGCCATATACAACCCTGGGATTCATTGCCTTGCAGGTGTACTGAATAAATTCATAGAAACATAAGAGAATCAATGAACCACACCAACTTGGGCATTCAACCAGTCTGCAAAAGACACCAAACTGCACAAATACAAAAATAATAATAAATAACTAAGCAATAAATATTGTGAACATGAGATGAAGAGTCCTTGAAAGTGAGTCCATAGGTTATGGGACCATTTCAATTATGTTGTAAGTGAAGTTAATTTAAGTTATCCCCTTTGGTTCAAGAAAATCATATTTAATATTTAAGACATATCTAGAAAGAGTGCTTGTATCATCTGCGCATGTGATTAATGCAAGTGGATGTCCGGTGGTGACCCTGAATATGATGGGCTAAATGGCCTGCTTCCAAGCTGTGCAACTCTTCTCCTAAGTGTCATATTGCTGTTAATCTACACAACGGACTTGATGCTCTAAGAATTGTAAGCATTACGTTCAAAATCTAAGGTAAAGTTGCTGATGAATATAGAGCAGCTTGCTGTAGCCTTATAAAAGAAATACCACCACGAAGTGCCCAGGTCAGATTTTAATCGTTATTGTACAGGAGAGGCCTTTGCCAATTCCTTAGAGATGTCCTAATTTGAAATGTAGTCGTCATATAGAATGAGTGGTGAAATCTTCTGTGCCATGAAAACAAGAGAAACATTTTTTAAAAGTTGACCGAAGACTGGATCCCTGTGGTTCAGATGCTTGTTAAGTTTTAAGATGTTATTCATGGGGCGACAAGATATATAGCAGAATTTTAGACATTTCTACAATGAGAAAGAAGATGATAATTAATAGACCACTTTATATGGTATAAAGACACATGTTTTTTTTTGTTGTGAATCCTTTATCAGCTTGTGCATAAGCACACACACTGCTAGATATGCTTACTAAAACTGAACAGAGTATGATGCTTGCTTGATGGCATATGCAAAACTATATCTGACATTTGAGGCAGCTGAACACCACAAAACGAAGATTGAAGTAAGTCGTAATTGGACAGCTGAACCTATTTCATTGTCACTCTGGCCATATCCAGCCACTGCTCCTAGTCAGAGGCATCCTTGTTTCTCTGGGTTAGTTTGATTGAAAATAATACTGTTTCATTACACAATAATGGGCTCAGGCAGAGATATTTAAAACCTCCTTGGGCACGTGTGAGGTGCTAGATGACAAGCTAACTAATATCCAAACTATCAGGGGTTCCCAACCTGGAGTCCATTGGTTAATGATAAGGTCCATGGCATAAAAAAGGTCAGGAACCTCTGCTCTAGATAGATGATGGCTAACGTTCTTCTGTTGTTCAAGAACAATGAGGAAGGCTCTAAACATAAGCCAAGAAAGTATAGGCCAGTGCCGTGAGCCTGATGTCAGTCATGGCTAAATTATTGGAAAGTATTCTAAGGAAAAGCATATATGAGTATTGGATAGTCAGAGCCTGATTATGGATAGTCAACATAACCTTGTGCAAGATAGGTCATGACTATCTTGTAGGCATTCAGGATGAAGTAATAAATTGGATTATTCACAGGTCAGAGAATGGTATTAGATGGTTGCCGCTCTGAATGGAAATGTGTGTCCAGCGGTATTCTGCAGGGATCAGTGCTGGGTCCATTGTTGTTTATCATCTATATTAATAGTTTAGGGGATAATGTGGTCAACTGGATCAGCAACTGTAGATGATACCAAGATTGGGGATACAGTGGACAACAAGGAAGGCCATTAAAGCTTGCAGCATAATCTCAACAGCTGGGAAAATGGCAGATGGAATTGTAATGCAGGCAAGTGTGAGATGTTGCACTTGGAAGAGCAAACCAGGGTAAAACTAACACAGTGAGTGCGAGGGCTCTGAGGTGTGCCATGGAGCAAAGGGGTCTGGGAATACAGATCCATAATTCCTTGAAAGTAGCATCACAGGTAGATAAGGTAGTAAAGGGAGCTTTTTGGAACATTGACCTTCATAAATCAGGGCATTGAGTACAGGAGTTGGGATATTATGTTGAAATTGTATATGACATCGGTGACGCAGAATTTGCAACATTGAGTACCGTTCTGGTCACCTATCTACAGGAAAGATCCCAATAAGCTTGAAAGAATGCAGAGAAAATTTACAAGGATGTTGCCTGGACTTGAGGACCTGAGTTATAGGAAAAGGCTAAATAAGTTCAAACTTTATTCCCTGGAGCACAGGAGAATGAGGATGTAGATGTATAATAGATGTATAGAAAATTATGAGGGGTATAGATAGGGTGAATGCATGCAGGCTTTTTTTCTCTCAAATTGGGTGAAACTTTAGCTAGAAGTCATAGGTTTTGGGTGAAAGGTGAAATATTCAAGAGGAACCTGAGGGGAATCTTTTTCATTCAGGGTGGAGTGAGAGTGATACAGGTTGACAGTGGAAGTGGTAGATATAGGTTCTGCCGTAGCATTTATGAGAAGTTTCTTATAGGTTCAGGGACACCCTAATGGAATGAAGGGCTATGACACACATACAGGTAGATGGGACTAGACAGAAGATTGGGTCAGCACAGACTAGATGGGCTGAAGGGGCTGTTTCTGTGTTGGGATGCTCTATGACTCCAATAGAGGTATTCTTTATCAATTACGATATCCAGATAACTTTGCAGTGTTTCTTGTTTAAGCTGTACTTTGTAGAAAAACATTCATATACCTGGAGTATCACATACAACTTTGGTTATCCTGTTGCAGAAAAGGTGTTTTCAAGTCAGAAAGACGGCAAAGATGATTTACAAGAATTTTACAAGCACCCAAGGGCCTGATTACTGGGATAATTTCAGAACCTGACTCATATTTATTATCACTAATGTATGTCACGAAATTTGTTGCTATACAGTGCAGACATAAACATTTATAAATTTCATAAGTAAATAAATAGTGTGGAAAAGGTATAATGTGTGTTCATGGGTTCGTTCCAAAATCTGAAGTATGCTGGCACATGATTCTTTGCAGTGTAGGAGACTGAGGGATTACCTTGAAGATATAAGGGGCATCAACAGAATGAGTGCACACAGACTTTTTCCCAGAGAAAGGGAATCAAAAAACTAGAGGGTATATTCTCAACTTTAGAAGAGATTGACTTTGCAGATGACCTCACATTACTATCACATGCATTCCTTTAGTTGGACTAGGAGCCAGCCAGAGAAAGACTGAGACCATGACTCTCAATGTAGAGTCTCCTCCTCCCCTCAAGGAATATGGTCGCGACTTAACCAGTGCCAGCAGATTCACGTAGCTGAGCAGCATCATTCAGCAGGATGGTGGGACCAAGGACAACGTCCAGTGCAAGCTCACAAAGCTAGAATCATTTTCCGATCAATGAGTAACATATAGATATCAACCAAGTACAGCGTCCACACTGTACTTGTGGACAGTTCTTTCATTGTTTTACCTCGAACTGCCTCGGTGCACTGTGCAAACCTTTGATCTGTATGCAAGACTGTACCTCAGTACCTTTGGCAATAATAAAGCAATTCAATTCTAGCATTTGGTGCTTATCATTGTGAGGTATATTATGCTGGGGAATGGTTCAATGTGGGCATCTTGTGCTCCTAGATCAAGGAAAGCAAAACCAAGAGTAAAGTAAAGGTTTCTTTAGTTCACTCCAGTTAACCAGTCCTTTCCACATCCTCGGTGTTAATTAATGTGATGAAGTTATTCCATGCAATTCATATTGTCGATTCTCTGAGATTGACAATTATTCTGAATTATTGAATATTTGTATTGGACTACATTTATGTACCCTTGGAGCTGGATTCAGATACTCTTATGTCCCCAATTTTGAAAATGTTGGAAATTACAACATGTCAGGAAGTATCAATTGAGATAGATACTATTAACATTTCAGATCATTGACCTTCAAAGAACTGAGAAAAGTTTAAAGTCATATGAGTGTTATGTTGCAGGGAAGAGGGGGTGTGGAAAGTAAAAAGAGAAGCAGGAACAAGCTCTGCCACCACAATCACACGAATTTGCAGATAACCCATCTGAGAGAGCTATAAATAAATAGGGATGAATAAAAATTAGAAGAGATGGAAAAACGATGCTGGAACTGAGTAATACATAGAATTAAATCACTGGACATCTTGTGCTGTAAACACTTAACAAGTTGAACAGCATCTGTGGAGTGAGAAACAGATAATGTTTCAGACCAATGACCTTTCTTCTAAACTGGCAGTTCTGATGCAAACTAGAAAGGCTGGTTATCTGAAATTGCAATGTGGCTGCATGAAAGTTGAGATAATTTTCCTCAAACTTGATGTGCTTCATTGGGACAATTTAGGAATATGACTGGGATAGATAATTAAACTATGGCAAACTTTGGAAATATAATCTTGAATATAGTCGGGTGCCATCCAAGACCAGGTGAGATGTACTACCTATACAGGGGAGAATAAAAGTGTTTTTAGGTAGTTGGTCTGTTTTTCCACAAAATTCCACTAACCAAATTGCAACCAAACGTTAATGATGGATGAGAATCAACCCCTTTAGTATTCTCACCAGACTGATAATAACCATTAGAATAAATTGTACTTGTAAAGACACTCTGCTTAATAAGAAACTGAAATCTATCTTCTCTCAAGATCTAACATAAGATATTGCATAGTCAATTTTCATCACTCAAGTTATTAAAAAATGTATTTGTTAGAATTAGACATTGAACATTTTTGATTTGGAGAACCAATGTTGACATCAAGAAATCTTATCAGAGTGTGTTCATCCAGGGTGGGAGGAAATTTATTCTCCTTTGATTTAGATTCAAACCCAGTTTCTAAAAGTGAAAAGCCAGCAGTTGTTTTCATTAACAAGCAAGTTTTATATAAATAAAGCTATATTTATAACAGTATTTTTCCACACAGGATTACCATCACTTTTACCTGCATATATACTAGAATTTTGGAAACTTGCAGGCAATATACAGTACAAATGCAAGAAAGAATATAACATTTCAAGTTTAAATTATAAACAGCTAGATTACTTAGTAATGTTTATTGTGTGTGACCAGCTTGGAACTGGGTTTTACAAACTAGTATGATTTGGTGACATTCTGAATTTAATTTTGGCCATACAAATGTTTCTGATAAGAGAAAATAGTTAAACTGGTAATTAACAAAACTATATGGTTGTCTGGTTTGTGAGAACATAGCATGATTACCTAAAAGCATCTATATTTCTGGGTTCATTAAATGTCCTGTTCATCATCTCCTTGAATTAAATACAGATTAACCCTTATCTCTCTAGTCTGTACTTTATCTCACTCAGGCGCCATGCTTCTGGGAGGCTGTTGGTACACCAAGTCCAAAAATGATTGATTTCTGGCTGATGCTTGTTCATTCCCAAGATTTAGACTTCTATCTACATATTTGTTGATTTCCGGCAGCAGGGTTATCGTTCCTACTATATAATAAGCAGAAGAATATTTCAGTTCACTAGAGATGCAACAGTTTCTCAGTTAGGAGTTCATTAATCAGTCAATTAACAAGGCAGCAAAAATCTGTAAAAATTCTCCATAATTTGGCAAATGCATTTCTAGTGCAGTACTTGTCTTTGAAGTGAAGTTATCACAATTGATTAAAAAAAAGGTCTAATATATTTACTAAAATATTACTGATGTTACAGAAACTGGGCTTTTGAAACAACTTCAATGACTGGAAAATGGGGTGGGTTGTTGTAAAGCTGTGAAATGCACTCTATTTTCAGACTTCAAATCTCTGTAATTAGAGGATGTCAGCTGACCTATATGACTTGATTGTAGAGTATTTGCCATACAATGTCATATTTAAAAATAAGTAACAACATTGCTGTTTTGACAATATGTGAAATGTAAGCACATTAAATGTTCAATTTTAAAAATAAGGGAGTCTTTGGAAGTATTTTTGGATTTTTGTGTTAACCATTCCAGCATATTCTTTATGCAGAAAATGGTATTTTAAAAGGATTGTTATTCCTGAAAAATTTGTTGGATCCAGATACTACTGCAAGCCTAATTCATGGTTTAATTCTACAATTGTTAAAATATTCTATAAAGCCGTCATTCCTGCTTGGTCTGTGTTACTCTCAGTCATAACAGGTTCTGTTAATCTATACAAATCCTTATCAGCTACTTGAAAGTTTCTAAACTATCACTGCAAAATCGTTGGGTCAAGGGCAAGAGTCAATAGGCCTACGTAGCCACGGGGAAAAAATAAGCTGTTTAGAAACAAAACAAGCTTTGATGAAATAGCCTGTTGGATTTTAAAGAAGAATTAAGCATCTTGGTTTAAAAGAGATATTTATAATTGTGCTCAATATGCTAAGATGAGCCAAATTGAAGTAATGACATTTCTTCCTCTTAGCTATTTGACTAAAATCTGCAACCTTCAACAAGCAAAAGTAAGGTTTGATTTTCTAAAGCAGCTGATAAAGTGCCTCATGTTATAATCACCATTAATTGGATTTGTAATGCTGCAATTTAAGGATTCACTTTTTCATTTTGTAAAATAGCTTCTATATAAAATCAGTGTGGGAAAATGCAGTATTAATTTTATTTAAGTTTGTGTCATAGAATAATTTTTAAGTTTTGACTACAAGAACAATCGTGAACAGTCTGAAGTTTTCCATGGCTTCTCAAATGTTTTCATACCTAGTGGCTTCATTTTTTTAAGTCACTTTTGTTTGTTACCAATTTGTGCTCAAGGTATATGGTTGTAAAATAATTTGTTACTTGACGGCAAACTGAAAAGCAAATTTAAGTAATGAGTGTGAACCCTGGCATTGCAGCTGGGGGATTTAAATAAACTGAGGATAGAAGTTTTGTATTAGTGATGATGACAGTGAAACTATAGGAAGTTCTAATTTCAGCAGCCAGATGATTAACTGGGAGCTACAAAGATGATCCTACATCAAACCTCTTTGACCGTCATGGACACTTTGGACTGAATGATCTCGCTTCTCTGTCTTAAATTTCTGTAATTCTGTTGGGATTTTTCTTCTTCCCGATGTGTGAAGAATTTACATCATTATAATTTAAAATCGTGTATAAACATTATACATTAAACATTTAAAACATAAAAAATTGCTTCAGTGTAGTATGATTATTTTGTATCAGTTAATACTTTATAAAATTTGGGAACAATAACTAAGCTTTCCGTAAGTTTGAGAGATGACCATCTGACTAAATTCATAATATCTGGATGAATTATCATAATCATGTTAACTAAGTTGGTAGCTATTTAAGCAATTAAAAGAACTGAAGCTATAATGAGAAGCTAATTTTCTAAGAACCATAATAATTTGTCTTTATATATCCTGGTTTCTTATTTTTATATACCTTTAGCTGATGCAACCATTCTCTGCATGTACCATAGCAGCAGATGGAAAGGGGCTGCTACTTTTGCATTGGTTATGGTACAACTTTACAAATGCAATTTTGATCTTCTGATGCCATAGAAAGACATGACTCCCTATGAGTTGTGAAATGGCAGGCAGTATGGTTTTCTTTAAAGCTTGTCACCCATGCACTGAAAATGGGATACACATGATGGCACTCCTGCTCTGGGTCCAACGTCATATGTTGAAGTTGAAGTACGGTACTGTTGTTGTAGTACTTGTAGTCATAGTGGTAGAACTGGAATTTCAGCAAGAAATCCCTTCCTGAGTAATTAGAGATGGATTATCTGTCTATTCCATGTTGTTTGTATCCTGGGGAAAAATACCAAGGCTTGCCACTGATCAGAATTACAGCACAGTGACAAAGAAATTAAAAGCAAAGAGGTCCACTGTTAGCATTTAAGCTCTTGTTATTTTTCTTGCAAAAGGTCACTTCCACATTTAATCAGAACTACCAATCAAAAACTAATTTTGCAAGTTTCTTCCAAAAGTCATTTAATAGACCATTAAAATGGGCAATTGCCCAGATGATCAATAATAGAACAGCTGCCCTGTTTTTCACTTTTAACCCCAATGTAATGATACTAATAGTATCGTACCAACTCCCTCTCTGGCTGCTATCGTGCAGCACTTTAGAGACAGGGCATTTTCTCATCTCTGTACCTGGTGTACACGTTGGGTAAACTAACAGAGCCATTGATGCACCATTGTCTTCATTGTTAAATTAGGGAGTGGGTGAACTTGTAAGGCAAGGCAAGCTCAGCAGACTGAGGAAGACCTGAAAGTAATTTGGCAAAGTCATTTGCAAAAGGAAGATTAGTGGGGGGGGACAGTGAAAGTCAGGAAAGAGAGTAATTGAATGTGCTGCAGGATACTGAGAGCAAAAGGTGAAGAAGTAGAAGAAATCACAGGAGAGTTCCTCCAACTCTGATGCTAATACAAGTATGGATGGGTGATTTTTTTTCTCTCCTTTTCACGGGTTGAACATTGTGGAGGCAGATAATTACGGTAGTTTCACATTAAGGTTCATTGTGTATTTGCTTGTGATTAAGACCAGTTTGTGATGGCAAGGAAGAAAGAAACACTGCTGTGCATAAATATTCACTTAATTGTAAAATGTACTGACCCTTTTACGTATGGGTTGTGGCACTGGTTTGTAGTGTAATGACAGCTTCAGCTAGCTATTTTCTAAAAGATTTGGTCAATCTCTGCTGGTAGGTAGTTGAACTATGAATTTTACAGGGATGTATATTTTTAAATTGACTAATTTTCATGTAGTTTTATTGTTTTTGCTGCCAGACTACCATGTGGCAATGGATTATTGGAAAGAAGGTGCAATCTCAAAACAAGGAAACCTACAGATTCTTGCATTAATTTAGTGATAGCAACTTTTGCCGAGACTTTAAATATTCCCTGAAAATGCCACAAGATAATTAAAGGTTATTTAAATGTTTATCTTATGTAAATCTCATTCCAAATGTTATAGTTGTTTCTCTAGTGGCCTATTTTAAATGTACAGTTCTTTTCATGTTGAGAATTTAAAACTCTCCAATCATCAGATTGTATTTTCGGCAAACTATTTTCCTGTTAGAACTGCTTGATAGTGCAATTAAACTTGGTCGGTTGTATCACAGCTTTCTGATATTACACTGCAGTTATGTGTTCTGTTTATGTTATCTGTGAAGTTTCCTAAAAACTCTTAAAATTTCTTTTCCTTCTAAAGAAACTCAACAGTTTGATGGATGTTTTCCAGAACTACAAAGTGTGATAAATTAAACAGCTCAGCAAGCTTCAAGTATCTGAGCCTCTAGTGCACTGGGGAGAAGCCTGATAAATTAGTGATAAGTAGATGATAAAGATGTGGTATGGAACATGTTTGTGTATGATATGTATTTGAGACAGTCTGGTTAATATTACCAGCGCTAAGCTCTTGTCATAGTTTTCCTTCATCTCTGTAAAAGTATGGTATACATTGTAAGTTGAGATACCAGAACCATGTTTTTTATACTCAAGTATTTTAATGATCAGTTTCTAAATTTCAAATATACAAGAAATTCCAAAATACATATCAAAACTAAAAGGTATAGTTAAAGAAATGTACTTTGCCAGTAGTGTGTAATTTGCATGTTTTACTCAGGTGAGCACACTTCTGCAAAGTAATTTCTGAATAAGTTTTTCTAATGTTATGTAAGTGGAATTGGTATTTCAAATACTTTACTAGATGGACAATTTGTTGAATACTTGCACTGGGTTAGTAATCAGCTTTGTTTTCTTAAAGCACAGCACTATAATAATTACTTAAGCTTCTTTGTACTACCATCTTGAAAGCATGACATTAGGATTCTAGTGAAAATTTTGTTCTTTCTGAATCTTTAATTCTATTTAGGCAGCTATATGTTGCATCCATATTTGAAACTGGGTTCTAAAGAGTTATTTCTAATCTTGATTTAACATGCCATTATCCCATATGTTGTACAAAGAATTTAATTTGCATTTGTATGCTGACTTGAATTTAAAATTCGGTTTTCAAAGGTGCACTCTGTTCAATTGTACTGCTCTAACCATCCACTTGTAATATATTTGATCCAGCAAGATTAGTTGCAATTTTTTTACTCTAGTATTTCCTTTAGATCTTTTTTCTGCAAATATATTTTGCTTGTGCCCTGCCCCTTACATATTATTTTTAAAACTTGCTGGATTACAAAGAGTTTTTAGTTCAGTGGTTCATTTAGCTTTCCATGGATTCCTATTTTGGACACAGTTTTGTTCATTGGCTCCTGTAACTGCACAAGATCACATGAAAAGGCAATTAAAGAAAAATATTAGAAGCTGGAAGTGTGGAAATTGAAATCAAAAATTGAGAGGCCATTTCTAGTGGTGAAAATAAAACCCATTATCCAGTTACCCTGCTATTTGACAACATAATCATGCCTGTAAACAAACATAAAAAGACTGGGAAATTCATCGAGTAGAAAATTTACATAACTACAAGTGGAGCATCTGAATTGTTAATTAATATGGCTAGAATCTGACAACCTTTGGTAATCCATCAGTAGGATGGGATTCGTAAAATGAAGTTGGTCTGGTTTCAGTTTTATCTTCCACAGATTTCAAATTATCAACAGATTCTAATGCAACCCACATTTACTAACTGCTGTAGCACGCAGTGTACTTATACTGATATAGCTTTTGAGGTTTCTCATAATAAGTTTTAAAAAATCTGACTTTACAAGAAAGTCCTCTTCAACTGAATTCCATTCTCCCCACTTAGCATCCCAAAATGGATCTACAGTTAAGAAAAACAAAGTTGCTAACTTTCCTGACCAAATTTTAGTATCAAATTTAGTAAAAGGATTTTGGTGACCATATATTTTAATTTGCAGCTTGAAATATAATCATATTAAGCTGACTAGAGCATATCAAATCTAAGACATGCTTTCTCCTATGCATAAATAAGATGTTTTATTTTTGGTTAAACTTGGGTTTTGCTGTGAATGTTGGATATTGCATCAGGATTTGAACACCAGCTACTGCACTGATGAGTTCTCAGTGATGACTGTAATTCTTGGTTTGAGGCTGAATAATTGGATTTCATATCAACAGCTCAGCAACAGCTCGGGGATCATCCCAGATTAAAATTTTCACCATCATTAACATTCATTGGAAAAGGATGTGAGAGATTTCAGTATTGCAGACATCAGCATCATTGTCAAGCATTGAGTAATTTCAGAAGCAGATATAACAGTAAGACTAGGGACTAAAACTTTTTTTGCCAAGTGCACAGGCAAAAATTATTGCATTTTGGAGGGGCAACTTCTCTTGATGACTGTTCTTCATAGCTAATAAGGTTCTACTAATATGAGACATTTAGTGCACTAAACACCGAGAATCGTCAAATTTTATAGTCCAAAGGGCTGTGCAGTTCTTTGTCTTTACTGACTTTCTGAAAGAACTAAGAGCCTAACCTTGTTTCCTTTTATCCTCCATCACTTAGGATTTGTGTCAAATGATGTGCATTTCAGTTGAAAAAGAAATAGATTTGTAGATGCAGGAGCCTGAAATAAAAATGGAATTTCTGGAAGAACTCAGCCAGTCAAGCAGCAGCTGTGGAACGAGCAACAGGTCACCATTGTGGGTCAGCAACCTCTCCTCAGAAGTGGGTGGGTGGGCTGGTGGCGGAAAGGAAGAGTGTAGGGATTGTTTTGCAGCAGAGCTGGGGCAAAAGCCTGTAATGAGAGGGGCTGGGAATGATCTGGTAACGAGGAGCATGAAGGCTGACTGTTAATAAGATACTTGGTGAAAAGAGGATATTAGCATAATGAAAAATTAGGAAGGAGCAATTTCACTGAGGGAGGGAAATAAGATGTTCATTTTAGAGTAGGGGTTCCCAATCTGGAGTCCACAGACCCCTCAGACTGATTGGCATAAAAAACATTGTAAAGTGTCTGGATGGAAGCTAAATCGTTTTTGCTTTGGTTTGGAATAGGGAGAATGTGAAATTGTGGAATAACAATATATTTTTCCCCTAGAATATTATTGATGGCAACAAACCCACTCACTTAGAAGCATCCCTGTTTTCTCTGATATGCTGCCAATTTTAATTTAGCCACCCCATGGTTCCCTAAAAATATTGTCTGTCACTTCTTTTAATGCGTCACTTGTGATCACTGCAAATATAGATCCAGGATATGATCTAGTTATGACTAAATACATTTGCAATGGAACTACTGTTGCAAGAATACTACAGGAAAAGTGCTATTGTATAACTTTATTGTAATAACATTTTTCACTGATTCTCCAGCATTTTTTATTAACCGTACCATTCAAATCCATGTTATGTTTTTTTTTGTGTGCAATAATTTACTATGAAATAATTTTAGTAAATCTAGCTGCATAGCAATCATTCCAGCTTGATAGTCTAAACATAAAAAAGATTTGTCTGTTGTTAATTCATTTTTAAATCTGGGTCTGTTCCAACTGTACTTTGAGTTAAACATTTTGTGACGTTGCTTAGACAGGAAAAGAAATTCTGAAATGGGTGCAAGGGTAAGTCCATCACTGGCACCATCTTGTGGCTGGTTGCTTTATTTAACACAGTGAGGATTTTTTCGGGTTACGGTATTTATCAAAGGAAAGTCAAGGATATCACAAACTTTGTAACATGCTTTATTTTTAAAATGTGGGAACTTTAGTTAATAACCATTTACTAGCAACAAGCTGCAGACTCCGTTAGTAATATCTAGCAGCTAACAAATTTTCTTTAAAAATGGAGTAATGATGAAGGAATAACCTTGTAAGTAAATAACCCATTAAAGCAATGGTGCCACGAGCACTGATCAGAAGCCAAGAGACGGTGCATCCTGATGCCTTCTGGATCGTCACGTGGGACTTCAACCAAGCTCAGATTTATTTATCAATTGTACATTGAAGCACACAGTGAAATGCTTCATTTGCATTAACAGCCAACACACCCAAAGACATGTTGGGGGCAGCCCACAAGTGTCGCTACACATTCTGGTGCCAACGTAGCACGCCCACAATACTCAGCAGAACAATGCAAGCTGCAACAACAAAACAAAACAAGACAACAACAGCAGAACAATCTTCTCACCCACTCACTCTCACACACAGACAGGCCTCTGGGTCTCCACTCAATAGCAGCATATTTTGATTTTGTAGAGTATTTGCTTTCTGCACTTTTCAGAATGATTGTTAAAAAAAAGTTTGGATAACCACTTGTTCATAAGTAAGGTGAAATACTAATATAATTCAGTTTTACAATCCAGTATTTTCTCAATGTTTCTTATGATGTGCCTACTTAAATTTTCTGCACATTTCAAATTGCTAGTTTATGAGATTCTGCATTTATTACTAAAAGGTTTGACTCAACAAAATCTGAAGGCAATATAGTATAAATGAATTTCCATTGATTAATAAAAATCTATATAATTAGAAATGTTACTACTTTATTGCGTTTTATATATTTAAGTGTGCATTTTTTGCGCAAATTGACGATGATGCAAAACGATTTCCTCTTAACATCAATGTTAGCTTTGTAAATCTGTAACAAGATTCACTCTGCAACAGTGATAATTCCTCTTGGCTTAACAATTGAATCTCTATCTCAGACAGAATTCAATATAACAACTTTGGAATTGTGCAAATGAAGTTTCTTCTCATAGATGAGAGACGTGTCGATGCACTGATTGCAACAGAGTCATTAGCTTTAAATGAATCAAAGCTGTTAACCACATTTTTTGAGCTTTGCTGTAATCTTGAATTTATTTTGCAGCCTATCAAATTTAGGTGAAGAAAGAATGGTTGAATAATAAACAGCTTGCTAAACTGGATGCTTTGTTTCCTCGCAGCCTGTTATTGTACCTCTGCATTTAAAAGAGGAACGTTGCTGGCTAAGGCAACTGAAAATAACTAGGAATGAAGAAACAGCCAATTGTACCATCTATTGCAAAGGTATGTGCATTTTACATAATTTTTAGATTTTCAGTGTAATTTTGTTTGTTTATCATATCTCCTGCTTAGAAAATGGGCAGGTTTTGTTTAATTAAGAAAGGATACAATGTATTCTGATTAATTGGGACACATTCGGATCAGTGCATTTTGGCCCAATTAAGTGGCTGCCCAATTAGTGGTTTCATGGAAATGCTTAAAAAAGGTATTAAAAAAAAGATGATCTACTATTTACTTGAATAACAATTACGTATTTAAATGAAATACAGAACAAATTAGAACACTACCAATGCAAGTATATGACTATAAAACTATTAGTTCCTAATAGTTATCAACAGGGGAACTTATCCAGTGTATGTTGCCGTGTTCTTTTGACTATCTGTAAACAAACAATATCAGTACAGATACCTACATGCTGCCTTCATACAATGCTTTTGATGACCACATCCTCCAAGTCTTCTTTTCAAGAAGATTGTTGTTACCTTCAAATTCTTCATGGTTCCTAACTTGATGAAGAAGTGAAATCACACTCCTGGCCATTTCTAGCATTGCCAAGTCTGAATACTTGAAACCACAATAAGCAAAAAAAGTTCTGACTTGCCGTCCTGCATATTTCTCACCAACTAACAGTGACAAAAATCACTGCTTTTTGAACACAAACACACAGAACTGACTCTATTTATAAACTGGTGGCTGTAAGCACGACAAAGGGTCTGACAACCACACAAATGCACGCGCATGACGCTAGTTAGAAACTGTTCAGCAACCGTCTCCTGTCCCAAATAAGCGAAGGGAATCCTGGCTATTTTGTCAATTAGTTTTTGTTAGAACATAGAAAACAAACAACACAATACGAGCCCTTCGGCCCACAAAGCTGTGCCGAACATGTCCTTACCTTAGAGCTACCTAGGCTTACCCATAGCCCTCTATTTTTCTAAGCTCCATGTACCTATCCAGGAGTCTGTTAAAAGACCCTAACATTTCCACCTCCACGACCGCTGCCAGCAGCCCATTCCACATACTCACCACTCTCTGCGTAAAAAAAAAAACAGCAACTTGCCCTGACATCTTCTCTGTATCTACTTCCAAGCACCTTAAAACTATGCCCTCTCAAACTAGCCATTTCAGCCCTAGGAAAAAGCTTCTGACTACCCACATGGTCAGTGCTTCTCATTATCTTGTACGCCTCTATCAGGTCACCTCTCATCTTCCGTCGCTCCAAGGAGAAAAGGCCGAGTTCACTCAACCTATTCTCATAAGGCATGCTCCCCAATCCAGGCAACATCCTTGTAAATTTCCTCTGCACCCTTTCAATGGCTTCCACATCCTTCTTGTAGTGAGGCAACCAGAACTGAGCACAGTACTCCAAGTGGGGTCTGACCAGGGTCCTATATAGCTGCAACATTACCTCTCAGCTCCTAAACTCAATCCCACGATTGATGAAGGCCAATGCACCGTAAGCCTTCTTAACCACACAGTCAACCTGTGTGGCAGCTTTGAGCGTCAATAGACAATAGACAATAGGTGCAGAAGTAGACCATTCGGCCCTTCGAGCCTGCACTGCCATTTTGAGATCATGGCTGATCAATTCCTATCAATACCCGGTTCCTGCCTTGTCCCCATATCCCTTGATTCCCCTATCCATAAGATAGCTATCTAGCTCCTTCTTGAAAGCATCCAGAGAATTGGCCTCCACTACCTTCCGAGGCAGTGCATTCCAGACCCCCACAACTCTCTGGGAGAAGAAGTTTTTCCTTAACTCTGTCCTAAATGAACTACCCCTTATTCTCAAACCATGCCCTCTGGTACTGGACTCTCCCAGCATTTGGAACATATTTCCTGCCTCTATCTTGTCCAATCCCTTAATAATCTTATATGTTTCAATCAGATCCCCTCTCAATCTCCTTAATTCCAGCGTGTACAAGCCCAGTCTCTCTAACCTCTCTGTGTAAGACAGTCCAGACATCCCAGGAATTAACCTCGTGAATCTACACTGCACTTCCTCTACAGCCAGGATGTCCTTCCTTAACCCTGGAGACCAAAACTGTACACAATACTCCAGGTGTGGTCTCACCAGGGCTCTGTACAAATGCAAGAGGATTTCCTTGCTCTTGTACTCCATTCCCTTTGTAATAAAGGCCAACATTCCATTAGCCTTCTTCACTACCTGCTGCACTTGCTCATTCACCTTCAGTGACTGATGAACAAGGACTCCGAGATCTCTTTGTATTACTCCCTTACCCAACTCTATACCGTTCAGATGATAATCTGCTTTCCTGTTCTTACTCCCAAAGTGGATAACCTCACACTTATTCACATTAAACGCCATCTGCCAAGTATCTGCCCACTCACCCAGCCTATCCGTCACCCTGAATTCTCCTAACATCCTCATCACATGTCACACTGCCACCCAGCTTAGTATCATCAGCAAATTTGCTGATGTTATTTTCTATGCCTTCATCCAAATCGTTAACGTAAATGGTAAACAGCTGTGGTGCCAATACCGAGCCCTGTGGCACCCCACTAGTCACCACCTGCCATTCCGAGAAACACCCATTCACCGCGTCCTATGGACTCTGACCCCAAGATCCCTCTGATTCTTCACACTGCCAAGAGTCTTACCATTAATGCTATATTCTACCATCATATTTATCCTACCAAAATGAACCACTTCATACTTATCTGGGTTGAACTCCAACTGCCACTTCTCAACCCAGTTTTGCATCCTATCAATGTCCTGCTGTAACCTCTGACAGCCCTCCACACTATCCATGACGCCCCCAACCTTTGTGTCATCAGCAAATTTACTAACCCATCCCTCCACTTCCTCATCCAGGTCACTTATAAAAATCACGAAGAGTAGAGGTCCCAGAACAGACCCTGAGGCACACCACTGGTTACCAACCGCCATGCAGAATATGACCTGTCTACAATTACTCATTGCCTTCTATAGGCAAGCCAGTTCTGGATCCACAAGGCAATGTCCCCTTGGATTCTATGCCTCCTTACTTTCTCAATAAGCCTTGCATGGGGTACCTTATCAAATGCCTTGCTGAAGTCCATCTACTGCTCTACTTTCATCAGTGTGTTTAGTCACATCCTCAAAACATTAAATCAGCTCGTAAGGCACAACCTGCCTTTGACAAAGCCACGCTGACTATTCCTGATCATATTATGCCTCTCCAAATGTTCATAAATCCTGCCTCTCAGGATCTTCTCCATCAACTTACCAACCATTGAAGTAAGACTCACTGCTCTTATAATTCCTTGGACTATACCCACTTTCTTGAATAAGGGAACAATATCCGCAACCCTCCAATCCTCCGGAACCTCTCCTGTCCTCATTGATGATGCAAACATCATTGCCAGAGGCTCAGCAATCTCTTCCCTTGCTTCCCACAGTACCCTAGGGTACATCCCGTTCAGTCCCAGTGACTTATCCAACTTGGTGCTTTCCAAAAGCTCCAGTACACCCTCTTTCTTAATGTCTATATGCTCAAGCTTTTCAGTCTGCTGTAAGTCATCCCTACAATCGCCAAGATCCTTTTCCATAGTGAATACTGAAGCAAAGTATTCATTAAATACCTCTGCTATCTCCTCTGGTTCCATGCACTTTTCCACTGGTCCTGTTGACCAGTTGATTGGTCCTGTTCTATCACGCCTTATCCTCTTGCTCTTCACATACTTGTAGAATGCCTTGGGATTTTCCTTAACCTGTCTGCCAAAGCCTTCTCATGGCCCCTTCTGGCTCTCATAATTTCAATCTTAAGCTCCTTCCTGCTAGCCTTATAATCTTCTGGATCTCTATCTATACCTAGATTTTGTTCTTTAAGAGTTGTCCCAAATAAACATTTGTTCCAATTAACCAATGACCGAATTAACCAGAATCCACTGTATCCAAATATTCTGTAATGTTTTGTGCAGAAAAGGGAATTTTCTTTCTCAAATCTCCATCTGCAAAACATTAGCTTTAAGCGTCAATTTTGCTCTTGAAAAATCGGATGCGAACAGCACTCTCTATTCTAAATATGAAATCCACACAGTCAAGGGACTGTTGGCTAGAAGCACCCAAAAGTTGTTATTTCAGCGCACCATTTTCTTCAGTGAAATAACTTGTTACTTTCTCTCTTCCCGTTTGAAACCACTTGAATGATATAACGTTGCGGGCGGCACAGTCGCGCAGTGCCACGAATGACCATTTAGGGTTTGATTCCCACCACTGTCTGTTCGTTCTCCCCATGACCGCGTGGGTTTCCTCAGGATGTTCCGGTTTCCTCCCACATTCCAAAAAACATGTAGTTAGGGTTAGGGTCAGTAAGTTGTGGGCATGCAATGGCAACACTCCTTGCTGACTTGATTTGATGCAAAACAATGCATTTCACTGTACGTTTCAATGTACTTGACAAATAAACTTAATCCTTATCTTTATCCATTTATGAACGAGTTAAACTTGCCTTAGAAAGTTTTCATTTCAACTTGGAAAAATACTTAACAGTTTGATGGCATTGAATATTGCCATTCCTGCTGCTGTGAATTGAAACATAATTATCATGTGTAGACTTTATTTTTTTCAGGTTAACACTTGTTATTTTCTCCTTCAATCCATTCTTTCTTGCCGTCTTCCTTTGTCTTTCAGACTGAATTTGGTGTTGAGTTGGATTTTGTTCTCAGTAGTCAACAGTATGTGCATTCATTGCACCTATACTGTCCCAGAGTCACTTTATAATTAGTAGTGTTGAACAGGACTGGGAAGGAAATACTACCGTTTATTTCCTTAACTAGTCATCCTGAAGAAATGCTATTTAATTAGGAATTAACATAATATTTAAAACAATGATGATTAAGCATAGAAAAAGAAACACAGGGAAGAAGTGTAGGATAATGAAAAGGAATATTTATATTTGGTGTGAAAGGGTCACCCCGAGCTTCAAATTACTTTTCAGTGTAATTTCCTATCCCTCTCAACCCTGAACTCTACCTTTGGCCTCCTGCATGATTCAACCAAAGCCAAATAAATTTGAGAAGCAACATTTCATCTTCCATTTAGGCATGTCACTCAGTACTTGTGACTCAGTACTAAATTCAACAATTTTAGATAAACATTGTTTTCCTGTATTGTGTCAGAACTGACAATTTTGTGATATGAGGTCACCAACTTCTAACATTAGCTCAGTTTTATCTCTCCATAGATGCTGCCTCATCTGATTAATTTCAGCATTCTCTTTTATTTCAGATTTCCAGTGACTATTTGCTCTGTGCTTCTATTTTGGCATTTTCTACTCTTCTCCTTCACTGACCTCTGTGCGCCTCTCTAGGCAGACCAGCTATGATTTACATGCATTCATCACTCTCTCAAATGCAGTTGTATCACCTGGACAGTTTCGATTCTCACGCTTTCACAGATATCTCATTCAACCCACCTTGCTTCCTGTAACTTAAAGTGCATATATTTGATCACTTCAGTGGTTCTGATGAAAGATCATTGACTTGAAAGCATAAATCTGTTTCTGTCTTCATATATGTTGCCTGAATTGGTGACTAAACCCAGCACTTTCTGGTATTCATTTTTTAATCTATTGTTTTAAAATCACCACAATAATTAAAATCTGAAGGGATGAACAATCGTTCACCCATAGGTTTCAGCACCAGAATATGTTTGACAGGAAATACAATATGTTGTAGCATTGAGATATTTACTCTCACTGACTTGGAGTAAGGCCCATGCAGTGTATAACAGCAGGTGTAACCTTAGCAAGTTTACGATTTCACTTGTATTGTTTTCCTGTAATGGAACGTCATAAAAACTGATTAAAATACTGTGGTGAACTAGATATACCTGTCTGACTGCTCCTGTGGCTCCTCCCAAGACCCTGCTGACTACCCCTGTGGCTCCTCCCACAGACCCCTGTATAAAGGCGACTGTGGCCTGCTGCTCTCCCTCATTTCCCCAGGATGTAGTGTTCTTCAGTCAATAAAAGCCGATAACTCACTTCCTAAGTCTCGGCGTGAGTTATTGATGGTGCATCAAATACCTTGGAACTTCTTTAGAAAAACTGGTTAAAATGTGATGTGAATAAACAGATGTGAAGAAGGCATACAGGATATTTACTTTTACTGACTGAAGCTTATAATGCTAAAGCAGAGCGCTCATGCTAGGGTTCTGCAACACTAACTCAGCCCAGCAAAATCTGCAGAATGCGATGGTAGAGATGATGCAGAGGGAATTCACACAGATGGCCAGAGAGTTATAGTTGAGAGAAGATATTGCTGGAACAGATCTCAATTTCTAAACAAAGGAGATCTGTTTAGTTAAGGCATAAAGAAATTATGAAACTCATAGAAAGAGTTAACACAAAAACCCCCCTTCATTTAGGGGAAAGCTCAATAATTTAGGGGGTGTAGATTGGGGAGAAGTTTACAAATCTAGGAGTAAGAATAAAGTTTGCTTTTAACCTTCAGATATTATTTACTTAAGAACATAAGAATTTTCTGAATCTTAAATGGCTTATCCATTTTCTAAAACTGTGCCTCTTCAGTCAGGGTAAAACTCTCTTCCTGCATCAAGCCTGTGAGGTCCTTTAAGAATTTTGTATGTTTTGGTGAGGTCCACTCTCCTTTTGAAGATAATAGAATACAAACTCAATCTACTCAAATCTGTCCTCATTTGGCAAACCTGTCATCACAGAAGACAGTAATGTTAATCTCTGTTGTGTTCCTTGGCTGAGGAGACCAGATCTGTAATATTTCTGATACAAACCAAAACACTTTTGATACCAAATATATTCCCTTTGTCCTGTCGTTCCTTTTCACCACCTTGTCTACTGACTTGCTACCTCCTGTCTTATCTCTGACATAAGGACTTTGACATTAAGTGTTAACTCTGTTTCTTTTTACACAGGTCCTGTAAGAGCTGTTGAACATGTTTAGCATTTTCTCTTTTTTTTTTCCTGAGGATTTATACATCTATTGTTGGCCTACAGTGCTGTGTTACAACAACCTGATATGGATCAAAATTAAAACCAAACCTAACTCCACCAGAACCAATCTGAATCCTTCCCTAATCCAGGGACCTATACTGATTCCCATACCTGACAACCTGGAGACATTTGCAAAACATCGCACCCAGACACTGACACAGAGTTGGGGGCAATACCCACCTCCACATTCCAAGCCTGTGAAAAAGCTTTGCTGCCACCCATTATGTGATCACAGTTGAACTCAGACAAATGATGCCAGCATTGAGAAAGCTGCTCCCCCCCACCCCGGGCATGTTCTCTATCCAGTCCCCGGGCGAAACCTTCGACCAGACTATGGCATTGCGACAAACCTGGATTAATATCAAAGGATAAGCTCCCCAAGCTCCAAACAAAGTAACAATTGGATTCCTTCACCAAGTATCACATCCTGCCACCAGGCCTGAACCAAACTGTGAAGTACTCTGAGGATGTTCAACGTTCCTCGTAAACTCCAAGACCCACAGTTCCCTTGTCTATCTGAAACCTTATCAAAGCCTGGCCACAGGTCTCTTGACAAATATCAATTCCTGTTGTTAATACCAAGCCAACCTTAAGATCAACATTCAAAATCGTGCTTCAATCCTTGCTCAATTCCCATGTCCAGTTCCTAGTGAAGTTTCAATTCAGCACAGTCTCTACCTACTGACACTGAGTCAAACTGTCCTCAGTAAAGCACTGGGCCAGGCCGGCATAGCATTACCTGAACCTGAAACACGAGGGTAGTTTGCTTTGAGCTGTGGTTGGTATTCTGGCACTGCTATGTAGCATAACTAAATGGGGCAGTATGCTTGTTTCTGTGAAAGTGATAGCCATTTAATTCCTTTTTCTGAAATTGGTTAACCTCCTGACATAAATTAGATGATGTGTGTTGTGACAGGGCTTGTATGAAAGAGAAACCCCGAAGTGGTGAAGCTAACATTTTCTAGGCCTGTTATTTCTCCTGCGGCATGGTAGCTCCTGCAGCCAATATTTAATCAGAATGCGTACTGCCTCTTTAGGGATGCAAAACTCTCTTAGGCCAGTTTCAGAAGCCGAGCTTTGGGAAATTAACTCTCTATCCCATTAATGTTACCAAGTAAGCTTAACAGACCAAGATCACCCATGGTGTACCACCAGGATGTTTTTAACAACTGTACTTTGTGTATGTTTTCAAGGTTGCAGTACATACTGCAGACACTTAGAGCTGGAGACAAGGTCCCTGAACTGAGAAATGACTCAGTGTAATCAGTGGACCTTATGAATTTAGAAGCTATTTTGTTCTCACAGGCCAGTATACCATATTGCCAATGTCATGAAGAATGTTTTATGAAAGACAATATATAAAAATAAATTTCAAGGAAATAAACTTGTACTTTATAAAAAGGGAATAGTGACACAGGAGAATATTAAAATGAATGCCATTTTGTGAACAGGAAATGTGCTTCAGCAATAAATAAATAGCACAATTTGAATGTTTAAAGTGTAAATATTATATAAATGTATAAAAATTATAAATTCTATTTGATTTATAAAACTATTTAACAAAATGGATATTAGATTTCTTATTGTTTAATAAGATTTCTGCTCAGATCTGTAGAAGACAAAAAAAACCATATAACCACTGTTTATTTATGTAGAAATAGAGCATGGAAGAGACTTTTCCAGCCCAATGAACCACACCACCCAGTAACCCATCTGTTTAACCCTAGCCTAATCACAGGACAATTTACAATGACCAATTAATGTACCTACTAACTGGTACATTAACTGTGGGGGGAAACAGTAGCACCCGGAGGAAAGCCATGCGTTCTCAGGGAGAATTTACAAGCTCCGTACAGAGGATACTGGAACTGAACTCCGAACTCAGATGCCCTAGGCTGTAATCTCGTCACGCTAACCGCTGTGTTACTGTAGGACCAATAGATTTATTTAGTGGCAGCAATGTGATGTCTGTTAGAAGGATTTTGATAATGATTTATCAGAATAAAACTCTCTGTGGTTATTTTGCTGTTGTAGTAGCATTGCTATGCCATAGTGGTTCCCATAGGGAAAAAAAAACGTTCTTGTTTGCGCAGTGAAATTTATCAAATGTTACCTCCCTAAGACTTCAAGCTCTAAGACTTGCTAGCTGATAGCTGAAGGGAAAAAGTTCATGCCTGAAATTCTCATAGAGAGCATGTCCACCTATTACGCATGACCAAGGCAACCTGAAAGCCAGAAGCTAACACATCAGACCTCAAACGGTGGACTTGCCTTTGAGTTCAATGACAAGAGAGTGATGTGCTGAAGAGAGGGTCCAGATATATTTGTATCCATTAATTTCATGAACAGCGAGAGCTGGTATATGGACAGTGCCCTGACTCATTAGAGCGACGGTCACTAATTCTAAAGTTTGTGTGTGACCCCTTTGATTATATATGCTACATGGGGCCTGCTTCTCCTCACCAGTTCTGGTTAGTTGCAGAGTGCTAGCTTGTTCAGGGTCTTCACATCCAGGAAATGTAAGTGTGGATGACAGATGACCATGGTGTGGTTCCCGACAAACCAGCCTCCTGTTTCTCCTTAAAGCCAAATGTGTTTCTCAGCCAGCAGACTGATAAAAAATTATTTAGGGGAAAAAAAGGCATCTAATTTTTTACTTTATTTAAAATAGTGTGGTAGAGATTTAGTCTGCTCTCATTAATCCTTCATCAATTAAGAAGGTTATTTAAAATGGAAAGCAATTTGTTTCCCTTATTCCTCAGCCAATCAAGGTCAGCATCTGTGAAGTTGGACTCCCCCCTCCCAACGCAGCTTCTTGCTAAACATTTGCCTCGGGATGCCACTTTGAATAGAATGTTCTGTCCCTCACGGCCCCCCTCCTTCCCTGTTATAAAAGCACTGTCTCACCACAGATCCCATAATTTATGTAAACATTTGGTCCTTGTTTGCTAACATAAATTTTCAGTCACGATGTTTTGGTGGGGGGTGGGGGGGGGGGAACAATGTATTCTTTGTGCAGGAGTAGGGTTTCACATTAGTCGAAAATATTTTAGATTAAAATATTCCTAATTGAAAATTTGTGTGTGATGTGGTCTGGCTGTAATTTTGTTCAGTTGTGGTGTTTTTGTATCGTTGATTGGTCCATGTGGCATGGCGTTTGCCATTTCCCATTTCCCGGTTAATCCATCGCTATCGGCAATTAAGTCTCTCTTGTGTCTGCTTCCCACAATCTGTGGTCCTCCTGTTTCTTCCCTTCCTCTTATCTTTCCTCAATCTTGTCTCTGTTTTCCCCTCCTTTCAACATTCCCCGACTTCTGCTGTCCATATTGGCCCTGCCCAACAGCAAAGCAGCGTAAACCTTGTTCAAAACTAGGCTCCTGCTGTCTGCTATTGTGGCTAACATGAGCACCCTCTGGATGCTTTCTGCCAATTATTTATATCGATGCTTTATAGTTTTCTTCAGTGCAATTATCATTTTTTTCAGCATTAGATGTCTACATTCGTAATTTGTGTCTTTGAGCTGATGAACAAAATTAACTATAACCCATTGTTTTCATTTTTTATAGTCAGCAGTTTAATCGATTACTTTTATTGTATTAATTGCATTTGTAATTGTACATTTTGTCACTGGTACATTCTGGTAATAGATGATCTCCAATGTAGCTGCCTTATCCACACAGTGCAGAGCACAGAATCCGGGCTTTGCAGAAGGACTTCATGTTCTGAAAGCTAAAAGCAACACATGGTTCATTTTTATCCATTAGTGGGGGGGCACTCATTCAGTCGGGGTCGAACCTGAATACTGCATTCTTGCTGTCCACATGATAGTGCAGGCTAGGGCCGTACAATGTAGACAGCAAGTGTTGCCCCTGCAGCAGGCTGCCCTTCTCCGTGCAGCTGATAAATCCAAAAGAGCGGCAGAGATCCATACACTTTGGCACCTACAGCGTCTCCGGAGTCGCCAGTTGGTGTTGAAATCCATGTAGGACTGTCTTCAGGACTCCAGCTCCGGATTTGTCCTCCGGGCTTACTCCCAAAGCCTTTGGCATGAGTGGGTGCAGCCACAAGGCAGCGGAGTTTGAGGTCACAGTTTTCCTTCTCCTAGATGAGCTGCCAGCCACAGCTGATGAGCTCCATCTGCCCGAAGCAACTGGTTCTAGGGTGCCAGTAACCCACCTTTGCCCCTTCTCCTGTCGGTAGAAATGACTTCGCTGGGCTGAGTAGCTAAGTTGTACAATGCACTTGAAATCATGGATTACTAATGTGGGGGATATTAGAGCTAGTCTTTGAGTTCTGCTATGTTCAAGACTGTTTTGTGTGTTGACATCATGGGCTAGATTGTCCTGAATTTGTCCCATTGCACAGCATCTGCAGCAACTACCCACTCCTAACCCAAGTTGATTTGTATACTGGTGGTTGTCGTGTGAGGCAGAGTGGGCTCTGAGTAGAATCTTACCCCAGTACACTCAAATAGCCCCTTGACCACCAGCTGCTGTCAAAGCCTTTCGAATTGAAGTGGTTGCAATTGTCATTGAAAAACAGTTTAATTCTGAACACCTCACAGTCCTAAATCTAATTAAGAACATTAAGATAATTGTGATAAAGCAAAGCAATTTATCTTTCCATGTGCACAGATTCAAGTTCAGGATTATTGTCAGGGGCTGTAGACGCTACAAATATTAGCTTTTTGCAGCAGCTGCACAGTACATTATAAATATGACAATATAAATCATGCAAATTAGCATAAATTATGCATAAATTGCATGAATAAATCAATATAAACATATTGACATTAGTGCAAGTTGAACAAAATATACTCAAGTAGGAAGTGGGTTTTTACAGGTCAGTTCAGGAACCTGATGCCAGTGGGGGAAAAGCTGTTGTTGAACTTTTAGGCGTGAACTTTCAGGGTCCTCCATCTCCTGCCTGAGGGCAAGAATGAGAAGAGGGCATGACCCAGGCAGCGGGTCCTTATCAGTGGACATCATCCTAAGATGTCGCTTCTTGTGGATATCCTCGTGGGAGTGGGAGGAGCAGTGATGGAACTAGCTGGGTTACCACTCTCTGTAGCCTGTAATATTCCTGTGCATTGGAGTGTTCATACTAGGTGATGAAATCCACTGCACAACTTTAGAGGTCTATCAGAGTCTTTGATGACCTGCTGAATCTCCTTAAACATTTAAGAAAGTAGAAACCTCCTTCATGATTGCATTTATGTGCTTCACCTAGATGTTGACACCCAGGGGTTTGAAGCTGTTCACCCGTTCCAGCACGGGTGCTTTAATGAGACAATGCTGTTGATTTGCCTGCCTTCTCCTTCCTAAAGTCCACAGTTTGTTCCTAGTTTTGATGATGTTTGTGTGCAAGATTGCTGTTATGACATCACTCAGTCAACTGGTCTACGGTATCTAACTCCTAGAGTCATAGTCATAGAATGCATACAGCACAGAAACAGGCCCTTTGGCCCATCTAGTCCATGGCAAAACCAATTAAATTGCCTGCTCCCGACGACCTGCACTAGGACCATAGTCTTCCATACCCCTACTATCCATGTACTCTCTCAAACGTTGAATTCGAGCTTGCATACATCACTTGTGCTGGCAGCTCATTCCACACTCTCATGACCCTCTGAGTGAAGGAGTTCCCCTTCATGTTCTCCTTAAACTTCTCACCTTTCACCCTTAAGCCATGACCTCTGGTTGAGGTCCCACCCAATCTCAGTGGAAAAAGCCTGCTTGTATCTACCCTACAATACACCTCATGCCCCTCATGTACAAACATGCTTCCTTGTTATCTTCTGTGATTCTGCCAAGAACAGTAGTGTCATTAGCAAATTTTTAGATGGCCGTTGGAGCTAACCAACACAAGGTCATCGGTTTAGTCTACAGAGGGACTAAAAATAATAATTGTAGATATCACCTTTATGTCAAGCAAACTGGAATACAATTTTTATTCTTAGTTATACCAAACCTCAGAAAGGATATTTTGACTTTAGAATTCATAAAGACTGAGGTTATAAGCACATTTTTCCTGAAGTTGGTATTCAATATCTTTAGCAATCTACGTAATTGGATCTTGGAAATTATAGTTGCTGCAATGTACAAATTACTCTTAAATAAATGTAGTTTTGGTTTTATAGTAAATATGGAAAAGCTTTTTCTCCTGTTTGGATAATCTGGATGAGGAAATACTATTTGAAATATAATCTTAAATTTTCAGAGTGAAATCGGGAAGCAAAAGGTAACTAAGTTGTGGGGAAAAAAACTATTGGCCATGTTCTTAAAAAAATGTTTTGAGAAGAAAAGAACAACAGCTGGTAGTGACTCAGTGAAGGTGAAATGAGTCTCAACATGGAAACGAAGAAAAACAAATTTACAAGTTTTAACGTAAAAGGAAAATTATCTTTGTAAGTCATTAAAATATAATTCTGTTTGTGGAGTATTTGTGCATTTCTTGGGAGTAGTTTGTTGCAGATTATAGAATCATTACTGTGTTTTGCGTTCTTTTGGTAGCAGCATGGTTAATAGCTTTTAGAATTTATTTCACAGAAGCATATTGTATTCTCCTACAGATGATCAGATCTGGTGTAAAACCACAAAGCCCATCGTAGAAGGGGAATGTTTAAGAGCAACTGTTGATCCTTCGGAACAGAGTACTCAAAATCCTGTGTTGAATCTCAGTGTTAAGATGGAACCAGCTGAGTCCGCAGAGTGCTCAGAGCAGGCAGCTACATATCCAGCTTCAATGCATTCAGATATCCAGCTGCTTCCTCAGCAGGCGGGAATGGCTGCCATATTAGCCACTGCAGTCGTCAACAGTAAGTTACAGTGAAATAGAAATAGAATATGTGATTGCTGTGCTGTTTTATTCTTAAGTGATTTAATGTTTAGCAGGAAAGCTTAATCCAAATATAATTATTCTTGATGTGTGATTATTGTTGTCTTAAGATTTTGATTTAATGTCCTAGAAAGTGTTGCCTTCAATAGTCTGCAATCTTTTGATACTGAAATAGTAATCTGGATGAGTAGAAGTTCTGGGATGTGGTAAAAATTTCAGCAGGGAAAGTTAGAAAACTAATTAAAGTAATGATAAGATGTTGAATATGAAATACTTTACCCAATGCTTTTCTTTCTTTCCCTTCCTCCTTTAAATCTGAATTTATAAAAATAGAATCTCAGGTAGGTGATGTAGTGCTCAAACCTGCTAAA
The DNA here is from genome assembly GCF_048418815.1 of Hemitrygon akajei. Classification (NCBI taxonomy): domain Eukaryota; kingdom Metazoa; phylum Chordata; class Chondrichthyes; order Myliobatiformes; family Dasyatidae; genus Hemitrygon; species Hemitrygon akajei. The sequence continues at coordinate 57,151,772 of NC_133140.1, forward strand.
TCTTTGAATAAAATCATGGCTATTCTGATATTGGACTTGATTCCATATTCCTTTCTGTTTTCCTTCACACTCAACTCACTTTTACACTAATTATCTGTCCTGGCTTAAAAAAACATTTAATTATATGATCTCTGCAGCTCCCTGTTTTGTAAATACCTAACGATTCATGATCCTCCGATAGAAGAGAATGCTATTCATCATTTTATTATATAGGCCATATCTTATTCTGAACATGTATATCCTCTATGTTGAGATCCTCCTTAGAGGGCAAACAACTTCTCCACATCTGTCTGGTCCATCTAGTACATCAATAAGATCGTCTGTTATTGAATTGAATTCCAGTCATTACATAAGGCCAACATAAGACCATAAGATATAGGAGCAGAATTAGGACATTTAGCCCATTGAGTCTGCTCCACCATTCAATCATGGCTGATCCATTTTCCCTCTCAGCCCCAATCTCTTACCTCCTTCCTGTACCCCTTCATACCCTGACCAACCAAGAATCTACCAACCTCTGCCTTAAATATACATACAGACTTGGCCTCCACAGTTGCCTGTGGCAACAGATTCCTCAGATCACCACTCTCTGGCTAAAGGAATTCCTCCTCGTCTCCATTCTAAAAGGAGGTCCCTCTATTCTGAAGCTGTATCCTCTGGTCTTAGACTCTCCCACCATAGGAAACATCCTCTCCACATCCACACTATCATGGCCTTTCACCATTCACAAAATGCTGGTGGAACACAGCAGGCCAGGCAGCATCAATAGGGAGAAGCGCTGTCGACGTTTCGGGCCGAGACTCTTCGTCAGGACTAACTGAAAGGAGAGATAGTAAGAGATTTGAAAGTAGTGGGGGAGGGGGAAATGCGAAATGATAGGAGAAGACTGGAGGGGATGGGATGAAGCTAAGAGCTGGAAAGGTGATTGGCGAAAGTGATACAGAGCTGGAGAAGGGAAAGGATCATGGGACGGGAGGCCTCAGGAGAAAGAAGCTGGGGTGGGGGGGAAGCACCAGAGGGAGATGGAGAACAGGCAGAGTGATGGGCACAGAGAGAGAGGAAAAAAAACAACTAAATATGTCAGGGATGGGGTAAGAAGGGGAGGAGGGGCATTAACAGAATTTAGAGAAGTCAATGTTCATTGACTTCTCTAAATTCTGTTAATGCCCCTCCTCCCCTTCTTACCCCATCCCTGACATATTTAGTTGTCTGCCTGTTCTCCATCTCCCTCTGGTGCTCCCCCCACCCCCGCTACTTTCTCCCGAGGCCTCCCGTCCCATGATCCTTTCCCTTCTCCAGCTCTCTGTCACTTTCGCCACTCAACTTTCCAGCTCTTAGCTTCATCCCACCCTCTCCGGTCTTCTCCTATCATTTCACATTTCCCCCTCCCCCAACTACTTTCAAATCTCTTACTATCTCTCCTTTCAGTTAGTCCTGATGAAGTGTCTCGGCCCGAAATGTCGACAGTGCTTCTCCTTATAGATGCTGTCTGCCCTGCTGCGTTCCACCAGCATTTTGTGTGTGTAGTTTGAATTTCCAGCATCGACAGATTTCCTCATGTTTGCCTTTCACCATTCGATAGGTTTTGATGAGGTCACTGCTCATTCTTCTGAATTCCAGTGAATGTAGCCCCAGAGCCATCAAACACTCCCCATGTAACATGCTGTTCAATCCTGGAATCATTTTTGTGAACTTACTTTGGCCTATCTACTTGGAATGTAGAATGTATAAGATATTTGTGGCACAGGATATTTTCTTACATCTGATAAGAGCTTAACATGAATTGGTATCTTTATTGAGTTGTACTTGCTTGTCCTTTTTCTGGGTTCGGAGTGCCAGGAAAATACCAAAAAAAAGCAAACAATCAGTAACAAATTTAGTTACCGGCTTAATTTGTAGTCTTCGTGCTAGCTCTGAATATTTATTTTAAATGTGATTATTCCAGAGGACATCTTCCCTTGCAAATCTTGTGGGATTTGGTATCGGAGTGAAAGGAACCTGCAGGCTCACTTGATGTACTACTGTGCCAGTCGACAGAAGTCTCCATCCACACCCAAGGAAGACAAACTGAAGGAACCATCCCCACACGAGCGCATATGTCCCTTCCCACAATGTAACAAAAGCTGTCCCAGTGCTAGTTCACTGGAGATTCACGTGCGTAGTCACAGTGGTAAGTCGTCTTGCATCAATAAATAAGCTCTTTTCATTCAGTAGGCTTCATTTTGGAATGAATCTAGAAGTAGAGCTGGCAAGGAGCCAGTTTGCGGACCTAATCTGATCACTGAGTTAATGTGAGGAAATGGGTACTTTTATTCCATATTGATAGTACGAAATTGTTTGTTGTGCAGTTTCGCAACTTGGAATCTGCCAAATCATGCCTCGTCAAAAATGACAGGCAGGGCACTTTTATCAAACCAGAACTTGTTTGCGTTAGGAAATGAAAGATGCTCGCTGTGTCTGTAAAGCATGCTGCAAATTAAACCATTTAGAAATTACCAAAAACAGCATAACTTCAAAATTCCAAATGCAGGTTTATTAGTGCGCTCGACTACAGGGTATTAAGTGTCCAGTATAAATGAGAGACACAGACTTTGGCAACCCACAGTGGCTCCATGGTCACTGGAATATACTGGGAATAATAAATAAAGATCAGAAAGTGGCAGTCAATTCCAAATAACTGAGAATTCTCTCACAAGCAACCAATCCGTGCTTTGGATTACACTGATTTCCTGAAAGGATTGAGTGTTTCATATAATCATGTATTAGATTTAAAGCTAGCATTATGCCTATCTTTTATTTATTTTCTAAGTGTGACTAGATTGCAGTTAGTACAGAATAGTAAATGCATTTTAAGTCCCTTTTAATTTTTATGCTGTCTTCATAGTAATTATTCCTGATTTTGTAAATAATGTAGTTTTCTATATTCTAAATAAAGTCAAATGGTCTTTCTACTGAAATTATACCACGTGAAGTTAAACATTAACAATATTTGAAACAATGAATCCAATTTTGTTATCATTCAGTAAAAGAATTTCTGAATCCAGACTTTTAACAATTAAAATAATAAAATTAACTCCAATGTACCTATTTTTCAATAGAAACTTTTGTGGCATTGACTCAATGTAGGAACTGTGCTTACCACTGATCTACCGTGCAGCTCAGGCAGAACTAGTGATTTATTTTCCTTTTATCCATCATCCGTTCGCGGGAATTTGGGGAAGATGGGGGATGCAAGCCCAATCATCAGAGGATGTAATGTAATCAGTTCACCTGGGTAGCAGTGCAAGCCTCTCCTACATCATCTCCCTAACCAAATATTTAAGATTTGTAAAATTAAATGTCTCGGCTGTACAAAACGACATACTAAAAAGTATTAGAAGTATTTACATTTTTAAAAATTAAAATTACATAAATAATTAAAAACAAAATCTAAATGTGCTTGTTAGCCCCTTTATCGTCATCTAACTTAGTACAGGATAATTCCCATGAATACCCCACTATAAATGTCAGGGAACCATCGCAACCTTGTACGAAAGTGCATTCAGAAAACGACAGCAAGCTACAGACCACGTCATTGACTTCCATGTTCTGATGATACTCATGAAATTGCTCCCAGATACATATGGATATGCAAGGCCATACTTTTCCAAAACTGTCCACAAATAGTTTCCCTCAACTATTGTATTTGTAAGATATTTTAAAATTTATACTTTATTTCTTACTCATTTAATGTTCAGTAATTGTCTTTTCATAGATATGTAATTCTAGTCCGCCACAGAGCTCTTTGTAAAAATAATTTAGCACAGCTCGACTGTTGAAGGTGCCATTTGATGAATGAGTTTTTAAACTGTTAAGCTGTCCCTCTGTTGGATGTGTATAAAAATAATCTATGGCAATATTATACAGTAGAGCAGAGATATTCCCCCGGTTCTTGGTCAACATTTTTTCCATCTATCAACATACCCAAGATTATCTGGTAATTTTGCTGTGCCCAAAATGGCTGAATATTTTTCTGCATCATTACAGTAATGTCTCGCCTTGTGATGTGCTGAAGCTCCAAAAGCAGTTAGATAAGTGCAAGTTTCATTTTCATTTCATAAAGATATTGGGATTTTTTAAGACACCATCTCCTTGGACCTTCTGTCAAGCAAATAATAATATTCCAAGAAGATAATGCAGAGATTGTTGAGTTCTTTCCTGTGAACAGGTGTCTAAGTTGGTGGCATCTGGTATAGATATGGGAATATAACAAATTGTAGAACACTTAGATACTGTTGCCTGCTTAATCATTCACAAAATCATGACTGCTCTTTTACCTCAGCTCCACTTTCCTGCAATAATATTCTCTCCCCATGTGCCCTGTTTCGCTTAATAGCTAAAAATCTAATCAGTGATTGAATGTCCATTGTCCTCGTGGGTAGAGAACTCCATAAATTCACTTCTGGCTGGGTAAAGAAATAGCTCCTTATCTCATCTCTGAAGACCTCATTTTGAGACCTTGCCTCCTGTTTTGAGACATGCCAGCCAAGAGGAAGCACCAGCTTCCTGTCAGGCTCCTTATGAATTTTATATGATTCCATGACATTACCTTTCATACTTCTAACCTCAAGAAACAATGATTTTAGTCTGTTTAATCTCTCCCCATGTATCAATCGTGCCATTACAGAAATCAATCCTTCACTCCTTGGTGGAATTATAATTGCCCAAACAGTGTTTATGAAAAGAGTTTAAAGATTTCACCACTAGAAGTAGAAAATCTGACAAGGAAGAATTAGCATTCAAAGGTTCAAAGGTCCAATTTAATGTCAGAGAAATGTATACAATATACATCCTGAAATGCTTTTTCTTCGCAAACATCCACGAAAACAGAGGAGTGCCCCAAAGAGTGAACGTCAGATAAACGTAAGAACCCAAAGTCCCCCCTCCAGCTCCTCTCCCTCCTGCATGTAAGCAGCAGCAAGTGACAATCCCCCCCTCCCCCCGGCAAAAAAAAACAAGTTTCGGCACCATCACCCCTCCCTCCCGCGCGTAAGCGGCAGCAAGCAACGATCCCCCTCCACCCCCTCACTGGCAAAATAAACATCGGCACCCGCCACTGAGCACTCAAGCACGAGCAAAGCAACAGCAAAGACACAGACTCGCAGTTACCCCGAAGACTTCTCATTACACCCAGCATTCGACGTGCTGCAGATTCTCTCTCTCTCTCCCTAACAAGAGAGAAAAAGGTGTCTCCATTTTCCCAGCGAGCGGGGAGACATAACAAACAACTCACTGGTTTTAATGCTAAAAGTCCGTTACGTCACTTTTTTCGAGCTCTGTGCCGGAAGATTACAAAGATCTCGAGTCTTAGGGCCCACAGCAGATATCCAGACTCCCCCAACGACACACAGGTCTCCTGCCGTGTCACTAACCCTCAATCCGCCCGTCTCCGGAGCCCTGAGATCTTAAGCTTCTGAATTCGAGCCGGACCCTCAGGTTGAACATCGGCCGGTCCTGAATTCATCTAAGTTTTAATTGAAATGATGTAAAACTTTCAAATACTGTTCACCCAAATTAAATTTGTTTGAAAATTCAACTTAACAGTTTTGGAAAAAAAAATGCTATCCCTTAGTAAGGATAAGATCCATCAAATGGAGCTGTGTTTAAGAGCAGAGAAAGCTGGCACAATCCTTTATCCTGATGCAAGACATTCATTCATCAGAGTTCCTGAACCTATTCCCCCAACCAAAACTTGTTAAATTTTAAAAGAAAGTTCTTGTAGATATCATTATTTTAGTGTTTTCTTTACACTCTGGTACTCTACGTAGGACTGCCCACACAGTACCGATTCACGATTGTGGCTGTGCTCTCCAATTTCAGCACTCACCGACCGGTAGGTACCCCATGTTCCTCAAAGGCCTTCACTCATGTTCTGCCAGAAACCTGGTGTGAATTCCTGCCCTCTTTGTTACTGCATGTTGGTATATTGTGAGGTGTGAAGCCTGGAGCTGTTTTCAGACAGGCATGATGTGCCAGACAGGGAACACCTCTTCCATGTGTTCACAAACCTCCCACATCCCTCATCGCCACATGCTGCTTGTGTTGACACTTTGCCACTGTCTCCTTTGTATATAGCTCCCCCAAGCACTTTTGAGTTCAGGGCCAAAAAGAAATGTTCGGGTCAGGAGTGCTAAGCGGTGTTGTGAAACAGAGAGAAGCAGTCACTACCAGCCCATCAGCAATCTGTGCCATCCAGGATCCAGCCCTTAGCCCACATCTTGTAATGGGGCACCCATACTACTCACCCCTCTCAGAGGTAGCCTCTCCCCCTGAGTCACATTTACATAATCTCATACAAATTTCACAGCAAATGGAGCAACCTCTCAAGCACTTTTGAAAAGCTAGTTTGAGATCAGAGCTTAGAGCAATGCTGATCAGACAGTATCAGTGGAGAGTGATGCGGCCTGACTGAAAAATTAAAGATTAGCTTTGTTTATCACACGTACATCAAAACAGTGAAGTGCATCATTTGTGGCACTGACTAATACAGTCTAAGAATGTGCTGGAGGCAGCCCACGAGTGTTGCCTTGCTTCCGGTGCCAAAGTAACATGCCCGCAGCTTACACCTTATGCCTTTGGAACATGGGAGGAAACCAGAGCACCCGGAGGAAACCCACATAGTCATGGCGAGTATGTACAAATTCCTTACAGGCAGCAGCGGGAGCTGAACCCCAATCGCTGGTGCTGTAAAGCATTACACTAGCTCTGTTTCTTTCTACACAGCTGCCTGGCCTCCTAGGTATTTCTAGTATTCTCTGGTTTTCATTTCGAATTTCCAAAATCTGCAGTTCCTTGCTTTGAGATTAGTGTTTACGTTTGAAAAAGATGGTCGAAACATTGAGAAATTAATCATAGTGGGCACAAGTGGGGTGCTGTTCATATTAACAATACCCAAGGAGTTGAGATATTATGGTACAGATCTGATACTTGAACATTGAAGGAAACCTGTACATTTTACTTTGATATATTGAAATATTTATATCTGATACAGTCTTTATTTAAATTTGTTTTTTTTTATTCTGTTTATAATTATAACAAGAATATCAATGGATAGCTCACACTTGTAGCTTTCTCTTGGTAAAAATGAAGTGTTTACATCTGGAAATGCATCAATAATCAGGATATCATTTTCCTTAGGGAAGCCACATCCTCAGTTTAGACAAGAAATCCTTAGTTTCAAACAGGAAGTTGAATCATATCCAAGGGATTAATCCTGTATCATGTCTACCTACAGCAATTTTCTATTTAAGCTTTTCTAGAAGAATTGTTGGATAGCATTTGCGAGACCACTTAAAACAATTTATGATTAAAGGAAGGGTACGAATATGCATGGATGACATAAGCAGAAAGAATATAATGTAATAATAGCAGAACGTTTGATATGGACAAACATGGTGTTGCAGAAGGCTCAAATTGTTGTCATAATGTTGATGGTTAGAGAGCAGGGAAACATACCCTTTGACTTACTAAGTCCATGCAACCATCAACTATCCATTACATCAGGGATTCCCATTATCTTTTACACTGTGGACCCTTACCATTAACCATGGATCCCAGGTTGGGAACCCTTGCATTACACTAATGCCATTTATTTTCCCCACAATGACTGGAAAATTTGGAAACATTGAATTGGATATAATTTGCCCAGAATTTCTATTCGACTCAAATGTGCATGTTAGGGGAGCTTAGCAAGGGGCAGCAAAAAACCGTTTTGCAATAGGGCTCAAGATGGGAAGCGAGGGGTTGTAGAGATGCTAAAGAAAGCAGGAGTCTGGCAGTGTAGTAAACCTAATTGTTGCTTCTGGACCTCATGGTCAAGTTGCCCACCATACTCACACCTACAATTGCCCTCTCAAAATTCTGAGATGTGAAGCAAGACAATATGACAACGAAAGTTAATTCATTTTACCATAGGGAGAGAATGGGATGAGGGGAATGGAGAGAATCTATGTACAATTGCATTGTGCTGAGATAACACAGAAAAGAATTTAAATTGGAATATATTCCTGCCGTTTGGCTGTATCGATTCAGAATGAACTGAATTAAATAGGCAGGCTGTGGCTAATCATTGCCAATTTTCAATATTATCAAAGCACTAAGTAAAAATGCAGAGATGGGAACAGCGTCATTCCATATTCACTTTGCTTTAAAGTGATTCCTTTCAATGATTTGGTTTTCAGACTGATCGATGTTCTTTTATTGCCCAGGTGAAAGGCCGTTTGTATGTCTAATCTGTTTGTCTGCATTTACAACAAAGGCAAACTGTGAACGACACTTGAAAGTGCACACGGACACCCTGAATGGTAATTTATCTTTCAACCTCAGAGTCTACAAGAAGTTTTAGGATAAAATTCGCCACATGTAATGTAGGGCTTTCTCATGAGTTCTTGCAATGTAACTAAATATATAGCCCTGTAACAAACAGCATGTTAGGAGATGTTAGAATATAAATATATATATTTATATAGTCATATAGCTCAGAAATAAGCCTTTCTAGCTACTGTATTCAAGTCAACCATCCACTACTCATCATTTCTTCTCACATGTACCAACACTTGATCCATAGCTTTCTAAGCTTTGGTGTTTAAACTGCTCATTCATTTAAAACTTTAAGTAAATATTCTACATGTTTAAAACTGCTAAATAACATAGGATAGAATGTGGTATAACTTTTAATATTTTGCATAAGTGCACTTTGCCAACTATCCAAAGACACAAAGGAATGACATATTCCATAGGGTGTAGCTTTTCACGATGGGATTTCAATATGATGATTCAGTTCGTATCCATTGGTCTCTGACCGAGCTCCCATTTTTATGTGTTGGGCAGGCATGAGATCAAAAGATGGTTGCCCTAACTGAGAGGCAAGTGATTTTATTTACTGGTTGGTCTTCTAGAGAACCTCAAGCCACATGTACAGCTCAGATAATTTCAAAGTGCTATCATTCTATTTACATTAGAACTCTTGTCCTTTTTTTCTGAAAGCTTTCATTATTCCAGTGGTAATTAGTATAGATTAAGATACATCTATATTTGGGACATAAATGCTTTAGGGAAAAAACTAACATTAATCCCAATTTTTTTGTTGAAATCCATATAAAATCTTGAAATTTTTCTTCTATTTTCTTCAATTTTTGCATTTTTTATTGAAGGATCACAGAATCGAGAAAATAATGAATACCATTTAATTGCTGCCCTAGACTATCTATTACTTGGGATGCATAGGGTTGCAAGGATGTAAATCAGTAACAGTGGGCATATAACCAGATTATCCAAGCAAAAAAAAACTCAACTTACAGCTATTTTAGTTGCTACTCTTAACTCTGATTTAGACCGGTCCAAAGTAAATGTGACCTAAATTGGTCATTCATGCAAGTACTACAGTAGTTTGTCTCATGTCTCCATCTACTTTAGTAACCTAGAATGTGTTTTAAGTAACACGCACAAAATGCTGGTGGAACTCAGCAGGTCAGGCGTCATCTGTGGAAATGAACAAGCTGTTGACATTTCAGGACAAGACCCTTCTTCAGGATTGGAAAGAAAGGACAAAGATGCCAGAATAAAAAGTTGGGGGAGGCGAAGAAGGATAGCTAAAAGGTGAAGCCAGGTGCGTCGGAAAGGTAAAGGACTGGAGCTGAAGGAATTTGATAGGAGAGGAGAGTGGACCATTGGAAAAAGGGAAGAAGGAGAGAGACCTGGTGGAGGTGATAGGCAGTTGATTAAGAGCTAAGAGGCCAGAATGGGGAACAGAGAAAGAGGGGAGGGGAAAGAAATGTTTTTTTACAGGAAGGAGAAACCGATATTCATGCCATCAGGTTGGAGGTTACCCCGATGGAATATAAGGTGTTGCTTCTCCACCCTGAGAGTGGCATCATCATGGCACAAGAGGAGGCCATGGACTGACATGTTGGGACAGGAACGGGAATCGGAATTAAATTGTTGGGCCACGGGGGAGTTCTGCTTTTGGTGGGTGGAGTGGAAGTGCTCAAGAAAGCGGTCCCCCAATTTACAACGGGTCTCGCCAATATAGAGGGGGCTGCATCGGGAGCACCAGATACGATAGACAACCCCAGCAGATTCGCAGGTGAAGTGTTGCCTCGCCTGGAAAGACTGTGTGGGGCCCTGAATGGAGGTGAGGGTGGATGTGAATGGGCACATACAGCACTTTAGCCACTTGCAGGGAGAAGTGCCTGGAGGAAAATTAGTGGGGAGGGGTGAGTGGATAAAGGAATTACAGTGGGAGCAGTTCTTGCGGAAAGTGGGGAGGGGGATGAGGTAAAGATGTGTTTAGTTTTAAGACATGTTTGTAGAAACAGATTATTCAGGTTTGTAGTCACCCGAATTTAAATTTGAACTGGAGTTTTGCTTTAACAGTTAACAAATGATCAAATGCTTATAGAGTTATGATGATGTAATCTCCTAGTTCAATCCATTATTCCCTCATAATCTTCTATTTTCCACAATTGTGAAACATTGGTTTCAGTGAATGAGTTATTGATGACTATTCTACTCAGCATGCTTTACTCACCAAAAGTGACTAATCCCCATTCCTCATCTGTGCAGTAAGGTGATAATTCACCACATTTAAATTTTATTATTTTTAAACCCTGTTTATATAGCGCCTATTCATTTTTTTGTGCTATTTCAATCTCTATTTCAGCAAATATGCAGCAATTGTAGGCATAATGGGGTTACTTTAGTAAACATATTAGCAAATGGTAAGACAAGTAAAATTAGTCATGTGATGAATGATGAGTCTGTTTTTATTTTGTTTTGGGGATATTGATCGAAAGATTAAAACCATAAGATTTAAGAGCAGAATTTGGCCCATTGAGTCTGCTCTGCCATTTCATCAAGGCTGATCAATTTTTTCTTAGTCCCACTCACCTGCCTTTTCCCTGTATCGCTTCATGCCCCGACTAATCAAGAATCTATCAAACTCTGCCTTAAATACACCCAATGACTTGGCCTCCACAGCTGCCCATGGCAACCAATCCCACAAATTCACCACTCTCTGACTAATGAAATTCCTCCTCATCTTCAAAGATTCAAAGGTTTATTTTATCAAAGTATGTATGCAGAATACAACTCTGAGATTGGTCTCCCCCAGACAGCCATAAAATACAAAAACCATAGGAGTCGTTGGAAGAAAGACATCACTCCTGCCCCAGTCGAGAAAGAAAAAGAAACAAAAACTTGCAAACCCCAACCTCTCCCTCGCACAAAAATTAACAGATCACCCACATGGAGAAAAAAGAACATCAAACCCCGAACTTACAGCCCACCAATCGGCAACAAGAACTGAAAAAGACCAAAATGAACAACAGTTGGTTTGAACTAAAGTCCAATCCATAAATCTCAGAATTTCAATAACATCTCCGAGAGCATCAGGACCCAGGGAGGCTACCTGAACCAGAGGCCTCTCCAAGTGCAGCGACACAAACCAGCTTCTTCTGCAAGGGCAGTGACTCAAACCAGCAGCCCCTCAGAGGGCAGTGACTCAAACCAGCAGCCCTTCCAAAGGCATCTCCATTCTAAAAGGACACCGCTCTATTATGAGGCTGTGTTCTCTGGTTCTAGACTCCCCTACCATAGGAACCGTCTTCTCTATATCCACCCTTTCTAGGCCTTTCAACGTTCGATAGGTTTCAAAGAGTTCACCCTTCATTCTTCTGAATTCCAGTGAGTAGAGGCTGAGAACCATTAAATGCTCCTCATACATCAAAACCTTTCAATCCCAGAATCATTTTCACAAACCTCCTTTGAACTCTCTCCAACATCAACAAAACTTAGCTTTGCTTATTGTAGCCTCTCTGAATTTTTTAAGTCAGCTTTAGAGATCGTATAATATGAGTCTACTTTAAACAATGTTGCATGCCTCTGGTACTACAATGTGATGTGTGTTTGCATTTGTGCTTAAGTTTCAAACACACAGTGTTCTAACTTGGAGACAATATTGCTTGTTGTTCAATTGTTAAGTCATGTCGGACTCTTAGTGACCTCATGGACTCCTACACACCAAGCCTTCTTGTTGGAAACTGCTTCTCTAAGATCCCCCAAGGTTACATGAATTGCCTGAGTAATATTATCTATCCATCGTAGCGTCTGTTGTCCACTCCTTCTGTTACCTTCTGTTTTACCTAACATGAGAATTTTCTCTAAGGAATCCTGTCTTCTCATGATGTGGCCAAAATATTTGAGATTTTGTCTCATAATCGAGCCTCCTAGTGAGCAGTCTGGCTATATTTCTTCAACTGTTGACTTGTTGGATCTTCTTGCTGTCCAATGAGAGCTCTTAACCCTTTCCTCCAGCATCCAAGTTCAAAGGCATTGATTCTTTTGTATTCAGCCTTACCAACAGTCCAGCTCTCACAGCCATATACCACACCTGGAAGTGCCATAGCCTTGACTATACGGATCTTCGTAGACAGTGTTATGTGTCTGCTCTTCAGTATTTTATTTAAATTTGCCATTGCTGCCCTCCCAAGAAGTAAGCGCCGTTTAATTTCGTGGCTGCAGTTACCATCTATAGAAATCTTTGAACCAAGGAAGACAAAATCCATCACTGCCTCCACTTCCTTTCCATTAATTACCATGGAGTTAATGGAACTGGTTGACATAATCTTGGTTTTCTTAATATTGAGCAACAAGCCAGCTTTTATGCTTTCTTCTTTCACTGTGATTAGAAGCTTCCTCAGATCCTCCTCACTTTTAGCCATTAGAATAGTATCCTCTGCATATCTGAAGTTGTTACTGTTTCATCCAGCAATTTTAATTCCATTTGAGTCCTCTAGACCAGCATTCCTCATGATGTGTTCAGCATATAGATTAAATAAGTAGGGTGATGGTACGCAGCCTTGTTGTACTCCTTTCCCAACCCTGAACCAGTTTGTTGTTCCGTGTTTGGTTCTAACTGTTGCTTCTTGATCTTCATTCACGTTTCTCACAAGGCAGATCGGATGTCCAGGCATTCCCATTTCTTTAAGGATTTGCCATAGTTTATTATGGTCCACACTCTCAAAGGCTATAGAGTAGTCAATAAAACATAGATAAGTACTCTTCTGATATTCCCTCAATTTCTCCGTTATCCAGCATATGGTGTCTGGTGCCTCTGCCTCTTCTAAAACCAGCTTGTACATCTCGCAGTTCTCCTTCCATATATTGCTGGAGACTTGCTTGCATGACCTTTAACATTACCTTGCTAGTACATGCAATCAATGAAACTGTTCAGTAATTTGAACATTCCTTTACATTTCCCTCCTTGGGAACTGGGATATAAACTCATCTTTTTCAGTCTAAAGGCAAGATTTGACAGGACAATATTGCTGCCTTAGAGTTAAGTTGATGTTTTTGAAATAATACTTTATAATCTTGGACACGGTACTAAAATACCTGTACAGAGTTCATTTGTGATACAATTGATGATAAAAATATTTATATATGTATGTATATGTGTGTATATATGTATGCAAATATATATACATACACATAATATTTGTAATATGCATGTGTGTAAATATAGATAATTTTAGCCTACCTTAAAAAATGTTCATTTACAAAATTGCTCAATGGATCCCTTCAGTAACCTAGCTGCATAAATGAAGTGCATAACTTCAATTAACAGTGTTTACTAATCTCTTCTCATAATTCTATTGAGCCTCTCAGACTGACTGTGGTCCTCTTGTTTTCTCCATTCCAATTTTTGACTTTTGAGAAAAAGTTATTACTTATGTTTTCAATGGCAGATCTGTAAGTAAAAATCCTATTCTTAGATTTAAAATAGCCGATTGAGGCCAGGAGACTAAGCAGATTTTTTTTTCAAGTAGAGTTTTCATTCATTTACATGATTCAGTCATTTGTGAGAGGTTAATATTTATTGTCACTCTTTAATTATGCACTGAATTGAGTAGCTTGCTAGACTAATTCAGAAATTGTCAACGCTGTTAGGCGGATTTAATACATCCGAGAAGAAACAGGATCTTACACCCGAACAGTTAGGGAAAAAAATCAATGTAATCAGGCAAAATCAAAACACAGTAAGATTAGGAGAACTAACAGAGTACTGTTTATTACTCAGGGAACTGAATGCACAGAATAATAGAGTGACTACAGCATGGTGAAGGTCCGTTAGCCCGATCTGTCTCATGGCTCTCTACCAAAGCAACTCACTCAATGTCCCTTTCACTGTTTCTATAAACTGTCTTGTTGACATTCAGTACTCGTGCTGCTTAATACCTGATCTGACTTAATCAATTCCATAAACTCTTCTGTTTTACGTTTCATTCCTCCTATCAGTTCTGCTTTCAAAACTGACAACCCTCCTCCCTTCTCCCAGTTTTGAGCAAGGGTCCCTAACCCAAAACGTTAAGTGATTTCTCTTTCCACAGATGTTACCCTTCACCGGCTGAACTCTTCCAACATTTCTGTTTTTGTTTCCATTCAGAAGTATTGTAAAGAAAAGAAAATAACTGTTTTAAGAAAGTTAATAGCATGGTGAATTGGGAAGTATTCATGGAAGTAGTGAATGTGGAGTGGTTGTGTACTCGGAATTTTCAAATATGAACTCATCAAATAGCAAATAACTTTCAAGTGTGCATCTGTGATTAGTTGAAGACAAGCAACACAGTGGTGCAATAAAAGAAATGGTTAATTAGCAGGATATGTTATGTGACATCCCCAAAAGTCAGGTAATTTACTTTATGCACAGATAATTTATCTACAGTTTATCTGTATGGGAGAGAAAGTTGAAGGAGCTCAATGATCCAGACATGTTTCTATGTAATTGTTAATGCTAACACATCAGTGAACTTAATTTTTAAAAAGGTATCAGTTCTAAAATACTGTGCATAGGGCAAAATAGCATATGTTGTATATAAAGTTGATAGAGAGGGTATAGATTTCCAATATTTCTAAAGCTGTTGTGGTTTGCTATAGGTGTTTGTCATGGCTGTGGATTTGTCTCTACCACAAGAGACATCCTGTATAGTCATCTAGTTACCAATCATATGGTATGCCAGCCCGGTTCAAAGAGTGAAGCACAATCTCCAGCACCAGGAGTACCAGCACTACCTTTAACAGGTAAGTAAGAATGGTCTGAAATTTGGTTCTCTTAGTGTTGGTGGAAAATTGGAAAAGTTTGCATTACTAATGATCTATTTGATATAATAATATAAAATACACTTTCAAAAGAATCATGTTTTCATATTCTAAGGAAAACCATTTGTAAATACTAAGATTGGTTTTAAAAGACCATCACATTTGCATGTAGTGCCAGCTGTGTAGAATTGATGGTTTTGAGATATTCTGTATAATAACCAAACTGAAATAATGCTGTATTTTTTTTTATTTGTAATAACTTTTTCAATTTCTTCATTGCAGTTGGGAAAGTTGCAAGTCCTTTCCCGAATTTGAAATGTAGCCAGTGTGAGTACGTTGGGGATTCCGAATCAAGCTTACAGCAGCACAGCTCAATTCATGCGTCTCAGGATACATTTCAATGTCATCAAAGTCAAGAAAAGCTAAAAGATTCAGCTGACCTAGTCAAACACATGGAGATTCACCAAGGCAATGAGCTACAGCACAATATGGAGGAAACTAGGGGCAAGGAAGATGGAGGTTCTCCTGTGAATAAAGACATTCCTGAGGAACTCAATGTAATGGTGAAAATCAAAGAAGAACCTCTCAATTTGAAAGCTGATGTGGAAGTTGATAGAACTATGGAAGGCCAGGAAGATCCCACCCCTGACCATTCCAACAGCATTTTGTCCCCAAGGAGCACCCTGTTAGTAAAAGTGAAGTCAGAACATTCAAGTCCAACACCAGCCTCCAGCCCAGTCCATTCTGGGACTGGCTCAGTTATGTCTGAAGGGACTGTTCTGCTTCCATACATGTTCAGTCATGATACTTCCTCATTTCCACAAGCTTCAGAAATTTTAGCTAAAATGTCTGAGCTGGTGCATAGCAGACTGAAACAAGGGGTTAACAACTATCCAGTCCTTTATGCAGGAGCGCCCATTCAAAAAGGAGCCACATGCTATGAATGTGACATTACATTCAATAATATTAACAACTACTTGGCACACAAACGATTGTATTGTTCTAGTAGGCATCAACAGGTAGATAACCCAGCTGTTGATGAAACTGGGAAGGATTCCGCATCAATAAACAAAACTGAACAAACATCTCATTGCCCAACTTTAGTAATGGAAAATCAGCATGCTGCTTCCTCCTCACAGACAGACTCTGAAAAAGACGTACGGATTCCACCTGTGGAGAATAAAGTACCGGAAATCAAATCTGAGGACATTGCAATGAAGGATACTTCCTCTGAAGGAGAAAGCGTGAGTAGAATTAGTGAAGGTAGTCGAAGTCCTAGCAACTCTGTTGAAGACTTTGACCTGGACCCTTCAAAAACTGTTTGTGAAGCTTGTAATATAAGGTTTACACGTCATGAAACCTATGTTGTGCACAAACGTTTGTATTGCGCTTCGAGACATGACCCTCCGTTGCGGAGGCCAAATGGTGGGAAAGTGGCAGTCCTTCAGCAAACTGTACGTACGCGCAGACGTAGAAAGCTGTATGAGATTCATGGCTCAGGCCACCACCCACTTCCACCTCCCTCTCCAAGTGAAGTGCCTATTCATAGTCCTTCTGCTGGCACCCTTCAAAATGCTGGGGCTTCTAACAACGTAGAAGCTTTGAAAGTAAAACAGGAAACACTCTCAATTTCTTCAAGGTCAAATGAATCCCTTTCCCTGTCAACAAGTTATATGTTAACTACTCAGTCCAGTGCAACTTCATCACCAGGTTCAAGTTCTGATGTTGATGGACCAATTGATCTTAGCAAAAAGCCTCGTATTAAGGAAGAA
This sequence comes from Hemitrygon akajei, assembly GCF_048418815.1. Lineage (NCBI taxonomy): Eukaryota > Metazoa > Chordata > Chondrichthyes > Myliobatiformes > Dasyatidae > Hemitrygon > Hemitrygon akajei. The sequence continues at coordinate 57,168,679 of NC_133140.1, forward strand.
CCAGTAATTCCCGCTACCCCTTTGCTTCCAGCTTTGCGTTTTTCAACAGACTACCATGAATGTACCTCCTGTAAAATTAGTTTTAACAGTGTGGAAAATTATCTTACTCACAAGAAGTATTACTGTTCTGCTACTGCCCTTCAGCATAATAAGGTGGATCTTCTCGGCAGGGTGAAAATGCAGAGTCCTGCGTCAGTGAAAGCTAAGAAGAATAGGATGGAAATTGCAGATCCTCATGTACAAGCAGAGGAATTGAAGAAGAAAGAAACAAGCACTAAATGTATTCCAGAAAGTCCAAACTTAGTTAATGCCTCCATTACTCCAAGTAACTCACCAGGAATGTACCACTGCAGTCCAGATACTCTGCAAGCTGGGCCTCAGTTATCGTCTCACTTTAAGACCTTCTCAACACCTAAACGTACTCATTCAGTCATCTGTCCTTATTGCCCACTCAATGGGCCAATTGAAGGAGACCTTACTGAGCATTTTAAAAATGCACATGATTTGCTGTTGACCAAGCAACTTTCACCTGGGTATGCAGTAGAAGGTGCAATGGAGGACATAGTATCACAAAGTAAACTCATGACAAATAGTATTTCTGAAAGCAGTCCTCAAAACTCAAGAGTTCCTGCTCTATCTCCAAAGTTGAGTGCTCAAATACAGAAGAATATTCCAAATGCCAAAGATCAAAGAGAGTCTGTCTCATCCCAATCTTCAGTTGAATCTCCTCTGCAGAATATCTCACCTAAACCTTCAATAATGCCATCCCCTAATGTTGCTCTTAAAATCTCACCAGTGCCTGATAGCCCCAGGGATCTAGGCTTCAAATCCCTCAGTCCACACAATAATGTTGACAAATCTGTTCAAACAGCTATGACACTCCCAAGCCCTGTGCAGAATGGAAACAGCAGATACTGTCGCTTGTGTAACATCAAGTTCAGTAGTCTTTCAACTTTTATAGCTCACAAGAAGTATTACTGTTCTTCTCATACTGCAGAACATGTTAAATGAGTTTTTACAGCTACGGACTATATCCTAAATGTTTGCTGTGGTGTTTTGACACAAATTATCTCACACCTTAATACCTTCGTGCAGTTTAGAAACAATCATGAAAACACATTGGTTTCTCACGTTCAAAGGTTAACCAAATTCCAATTTTAATAATGGTGGAATTGACCCAGGGTGGAAAGATTTTTTTGCTTCAAAACTGTCTTTAAATTGGATTAATTTGAAACTTCATGCTTAGATGATAAATATCATTCACCAAAACAAAATAGTTTTTCCATTTATGTGCTTGGTTTAACATGTCTCTCATGTTAAAAAGTGTGTTTATTAGTTGCATAACTTAATTTTATTAGTGAAGTTTTGGAAACCAATTTTGCTATATCAGCTCTCTTTTTCAAAATGCCCATTTGCGGCCTTTGGGCAAGTTAATAAAATCAAACAAATATCAGAAATTCAACACTTCTGACAACCTGACATCCACTTTTTGTCTTCCATTTAGGAGAATAGCCTGCAGATCTTGAAACTAGGAAGAAAATCCTAAGATTAGTTAAAGTTGAGATATCCCACTAATTTTTTCATTGAAAGTATTTATGTTAAATCCTCAGTACATGTGGTTAAACCTCTTTCTACTAAAGGATTTATTAACAGAGTGCCTCTGTTTCCTATTTTTATTTCAGCCTTGAGGAAGTCCTAATAATCATTAAAAACAGCTAACTGGCCATAAATTTCAAACTACTTCAGGTATCAAATGTAGTTTAATTTTCAGATAGGCATGGTTGTCACAGAATGAGCAGAACTTACAAATTCAGTATTTATATGTCAAATTATTGGCAGTGATGCCAAAGAAGTATGCTCACATTTTCATGCAATACTTATCACATGAAACTGATGGCTGAATACTACTGAGATATTAAAAAGTAATTGGGGGTAGGATAATTTAAAGCTAGTTCGTGTAGACTTAATAATCTTGTTAATTATTTAGTGCATGCTAATCCTTTTGACTTCTGTTTCAGTGCATTTAGTTCAAACATAGAAATGTCTTTAATTTTTATTTATTAGTGTTGTATTTATTATGAGGGTTTATGTGCAAAGCCAGCACTAATTTAAAAAAAAGTGCTGACAGAAATGCATCTTCTTTTAATTTTGAGATTATTTTACCAAAAACAGGGCTCTGATCAATCAGTAATTTGAATTGTTTGATTGTGCAAGATTTCAAAGTTCAATGTATCCCCCTGCGGTTAATTCCCTTTCCCCTTTTTGCATTTTATTTGTAGATGTAGCTTATTGCTATAATGCACATTAAATGTGCTTAATGGATCAAATGGTATCTTGGTGTTTAAATGTAAATGATTCCTAATCTTTATCAATGTGGTGTTCTTCAGGAATAACATTCACCATTATTATATTTAATAATACTCATCTAAAAGGTGTAATGTTAGAAGTGAGGAGCAAGTCACAATGTTCAAGGGCATTCATGTTAGTTAAAATGATTTAATGTTTCTAAATTTGGGAGGGAGAAAAGCAACATGGAAGAAGGGAGAGAATGCTATCCATCTGCCTCTGCCATTTCTATTTGAATAAGTTTCATAAAAGATGGAGCACGCAATTAAACTATCCAACCTAAACAGATTGCCAGCAATAGCTTTTAATCTTAGTTTCTCTGTTTAATTGCTTCCCTTTTTCTTCACCCAATTTCTGCCCATGAACGTTGTGGCTTGTTTGGACCTTAAGAAACACACTTATTCCTGTTCTGAATGAAAGTAATAGGCAGCACTGGTACTTGAACCAAACGGTGCAAGTATTTGATCCACTCACTGGCAGATAGACGTTCTCTCTTGAGGGTCAAAACATGTTACTGACCAAATATTACATCTGTAGACTGTTACCTGCAATGCCTTGCTAGTCTTTTTGAAGGTTTATTGTGGTATATTTTTAAATATAATTTTGACTTTATTCATCAAGAACATTGTTACATCACTAAATTTAATAAAACTCAATGGGCGACTATAGAGTTTGTAGACTACAAATATTTTATTAAAAATAAAAGCAATGACATTTAAATGAAGTTGAATCAAACAAAAGGTATATAGTCTCTGAAACTCTTGTTGTTTGCATGATTGTTCCTATGTAATTGGAAAAGCTAGGCTTTGGTTGCATGTGTGTCTTTCTACAACTTTATGAAATACAAGATTTTTTACTTTTCCAGAAGGTGCTGTTAATTTATTTATATTGTAGAGCAGTGTTTACTATGATCTGTGGAATAAATCTTGGCATAAGCCTCTCTCTACAAAGCAGTGCTAATGGATGTTCAGTTTAATAAATCCATTTTTACACTTTTTGCACTGTATTGTATAAATTCTGCTGAATGATGTAGTTTAGAAGCTATTTACAGAATATTTATGTTTCAATTCACCAATTTTATACCTCTCTGAATTTGCCTACTATAGTGACCAATAACTTTCAACTTTGAGTTGAAAGTGGCCTTCGATGATTTAACCATGTCTGAAAATGATCGTGCTATTAAAGTGAATGTCATTCTTAATTTCCAATTGGGAATTGACCCACTACACACTAGTTTGAGCTATGCATGCTAATAAATTGTCCCATGGGACATCTTGAAGCACTACTCTGCCTCCCTTGTCTGTGTGTGTCCTTTGGTTTCTTGTGTTTCTCTCTGAGGCAGTGTAGTTCTCAGAGCAAAAACCTAATTACTTAGAAACAGATCATTGCAACTACATCACATCAATAAATCTGGACATTTTCATGTATGCAGCGTCTGTAGTAAGCCCTGTCTGGTGATGGATCACATGGATAACTTTGTTTGTGCCACCATACTTTGAAAAAGAGTGAAGTGACAACATAATAATGCTTTGAAATGATTCATATTGATTACATCTACTGGAAACTATGCACAGAATTGGTTTCATATGTAGTTATTAAACAACATTATGTAGACAAGGAATAGCACAAGTATTTTTCTGTGGAGAATAGTGGGCTTAAATTTTGGTTTAAAACAAAGTTCTGAATGGAACAGTTTTGCTATTGGATCCATGTTTCAAAAATGATTTTCAGAAGGCATGACATTAAATTACATGTTTAAAATGTCAACATGTGGTGAGCGTTTAAAATTTACAATTATGGCAAAAGTGGAGAACACATTAAAATTTCTCAGTGACATAATGGGTTTGCACTGACCTGCAGTTTAAATGTAGAGTTCCACTTTTCAAAAGATGAGTCTTAATTAAAATTAGTCTATAGCTTAATACTCAGTGGCTGCCTGTAAGGAGATGCATCTCAAGGTTGTAAAATGTATACGTGCTTTGATAATAAATGAACTTTGAACATTTTCCAACTAATTTCACAGATATTTTCCCAGCTAATGTCAAAGTTAATCCTATATACCATAGGTTAATTATTTTTTTTAGGACAGCAGTTCGAAAGTCAGTGTTGTATTTTGTTTCCATAAGGATTCTTCAATAACATTTTCCTTTGTTGTAAGTTGGTTCACAATTCCCTCCCTCCTGGTGCATAAATTTCCTGTTTATGATAATGATGTGTAAGTATATTATGAAATGGAATTATTCTTCAGTGTCTTTGTAACTCCTATATTAATTCTTTTAAAAATAGCATTCATTGTGATCAGTGTTAGAGTTGTTGAGCACAATAACGGGCTCTTTCATCCACTGAGTCCACACAATCAAGCTACTCCGATATTATATTAACTCCTATTAAATTTGCCTCGCATTCCCCTCAACCCCTCCAGGTTCTACCATAGGCAATTTACACCATGAATTAATCTACCAACAATGTACATCTCTGAGATGTGGGGGGAAACTGGAACAGCTGGAGGAAATCAGGGAAAATATGGAAACTCCACACAGATAGCAGTTGAGGTCAGGATCATGCATGGGTCCCTGCACTAAGTGTTTCCCTCATTGTATAGCAAGCATTCGACACCTTACATAATGTGAGATCATTTGTTGGAAAAGCCAAACAGTCCTGGATATTCTTTCTATGCATTATAAGATTTAAGATTTTATGGGTGTCGGTAACTTTATGGTTACTGATATTCAAGTAACTTTGCATTTCCTTAGGGGATCATGATGAACAGGTTTTGGGCAAGACTCACAGTGCAGGAAGAGACCAGGATGTAGCTCAGTACTCAGGACTTCATCCAGTCATTAATGGTGGACAATATTTAAATAGCTGTTGGGGGGGGGGGGTAAGAGGAGGAGGATCCAAGAACCTCCCAGTGTCAGCAATGACAGGCCTAGCACTTGAACACAAAAGATAGCTGAAGCATACAGTATATAGCCATTCTGATTGTTGAGTGAATGATCAAGTTTATTGGCATTCAGCGGAATGCATGTATACCACCAAATGAGACAAATTTCCCCTGGACCATGGTGCATGTCACAATACATACAACTCACACACAACACAAGGTAATATTACCACAAATAATAAAATATATTCCAGGAAATTGACACTTAGCATAAAAGCTTAGCATTTAAACACAAGTCAAAAAGTAAACCGTATAATGCTACTGGCGCTTCATGAGTGCTGAGACCTGGGTGCTGGCAGAGAGTTCAGTAGTGTCGTGGCCGGGGGAAAGAAGGTGTTTCCCATCCTCATCGTCCTTATCCTGATGCTTCGGTACCTCCTGCCTGCTGGTAGGGATTGTGGAATGGGTTGGAGGGATCCTTGTCAATGCTGAGGGCCCTGCTTTCCATCTGTAAATATCAGTAATCACAAATATCCAGCATGACTTTCTTTGTTAGTTCGCTGAACATGGTTCCAGTTGTTGAAGATCAATCATCCAAGCCCTCAGATGTTACTGTAGGAGTCCTGGGCCTTCCTTCTGTCATTACTTCAGAACTGGGATTATTCACAGATGCTCCCAAACTGAACAACTCCTCGGGAACAGAACTGTCCTCACACAGTCGAATCTGGGTATCTTTCAAGCCCAGATTGATGGTGTCAAGTAAAATTCACACTACAAAATTGCTAGACAATGAGCACCAACAACAAGAGCTTTGAGTCGTGCATCTCCCCAAGACTTATCTCCACTTCCATTGAATAGTGTAGCTGTATTATCCAAATCAAAACTTCTCGAAAAGATGTCTGTTTAATTGGTACCTCCTCTGCCACACTAAATACTCATTGATGCAGGAACTGTTTTAGCTGCCGTCTATGAAATGCATTGCAGTTACTTGCCTGTTGCAGCACTCCACCCCCAAAGGAGGGAATAGTGGCAGAGTGGGTGGTGCTGCTGCTTCACAGTTTCATCTCGGGACCAATGCCGCCTTTGAGCAAAGTGTGTGCACAACCCCTCTGTGACTGGGCACACCCCCACAGCAGTGATTTCTGGTTTTCACACACGTCTCAAAAGCATACGAGTAGATCCGTCAGCTGCTTTAAACCATCCCTAGCATTGGTGAGTGATGGAGAATTGATTGCACGGAGGTAAAAGGAAGGAATAGGACTCAGGAGCTTCACCTGGGGCCAGCATAAACTCAAAGGGCTGAATGGCCTCCACCTGGGCTGAAATTTTATATCATCACTTGCAGATCTCTCTCCCAAGCACCACCACAGCCTGACTTGAAAGTAAATCACCATTTCTTTGACATTCCTGACTCTGAGTTCCTGGAACTCCCTACCCAACTGCACCATGGGACTGTGGCAGTTCAAACTTGCTGTGGTGCTTTCAAAAGCTGTGAGGGCTGTGTAATAAGCTCAAGTCATGTCAGTGGTACCAGGTCTCTAAAAATGAGCCCATGTTCTAAAAGTGAGGAGGAAAAGAGGATGGTAAGATTGTAATGTGCATTCAGTGATAGCTTGGTTTTTCGTGTTTGCTGTGTAATAACAGTACAGAAAGATATTAATAGCTTTGTGTATTACAACATACTTTGTGCATGGATAATATGGTTGAGATTAGGTCTTTAGGATTCCAGAAGCAATGCAAAATAATAGGGGGATATGGTTATTGTATAAAGGCTGTAGAAGTATAACTCTTTATATCTGTGTAGTTCTAATGCAGAGGTTCACAAACTCTTTAATGCCATGCAGCCTTACCATTAACTGAGGGATCCGTGGACCCCAGGTTGGGATAGCTGGATTGAATGTTTTTTGTGCAGTGAGTTCTCCTCACGTTTATAAATAGTATAGCTATCTGTAGGACACCCCTAAGAGTTCATGATTTCCCTTTCTGCTAGTCGTAATTGGATTTCCTCTCGCTCACTTGCCCCAGCAATCACCATTCTTGAAGATGTCCTCTCCCTGTGCCCCGCCTCCAAATCCTTGGGCTACATTAAGAGGTTTACTCTGTATCTGATCATGATTGCATACCCCAGTGCCTCCATCCCAGCCCTGTCTGACTCTAGATCTCTCCAGTGCACCCTTCTATCCTGTCCTGCAATGGCATCTATAATTCAGCCCGTTCAAAGTCAGCAGCCTTGAAGTGCTACAGCTACTTGGGGAGCTTTGCATGCCGGCTAGATCAAAACTCATGAAAGCTGGGAGACAACCTCAGGCAGGCCTGGGCCTGGTTGGAGTCATGCCATCATGACCCAGGAGGCTGCAGAATGTTGATACAAGCCCACTCCAAACTCACATTCACGGCAACACTTCCATTACAATTGTAAAACAGTATTGTTTATTGTGAAAATATTAACTGGAAGTGCAACAGTAACATTTCTGAGCAAAAGGTGTGCTTTGGTTTGGCTGAACTTTTAAATGAATCACCTTCTCTAACCACACCTGACTTCCTCCACTTCAACTACAGCTCTTTCCATTTTCATTCTCCTATCATGGCTGTACTCCAAAAAAACTGCTTCCTGGAAGCATTAGGTTTGTAGAAATGCGTTAAAATCCTTCAACCATTGTCACACTCCATCAGTAGAATTGGGTTCTTCCTGGAGCCTTTTAATGACTTCTATAATCTCCGCAGTTAGGGCCACTGCAGCATCTTTTCTATTGCAGATCGCGCATTGCTCAGGCCTGGATTTCAAAAGTGACAGTGAAATTGGCACTGTGTTGACTGCATGCAAATGAACATCTGAGTGTGATGAAGAATATGTGCATAAGATGCAGTTTTGTAATTAAAAGGGGACCTGAAGCATTTAAAAACACACAGTGCAGAATATTTAAGCAACAGATTTATAGATGTTATTAATTTGTTTCTCATTCAAGCAAGAAGATTTTTGGCTAACTGATTTTCTTGGCAGCGAGAAAGGATTAAATCATCCTGCAACAGAATCCCACCCAATCTAACGCAGCAGACCTTGCCAATTGTTCTCTCAGGTCAAATTAAATCCGGCTTTACTCTGTTTCTTAAAGAATAATTCTCCATCAATAAAGTGTTTTGTCTTCACCAAGATTTGGTTATCACCTTCAGAAAAACATCTTACAGTTCTGTTTTTGTTATACAATGGGAAGATGCACATAGGAACAGACAATTAAAAATTTAACCTGAAGAGCCTTTCTCTTAGTATCATTCAGCGAGGCTGAGCTAAAGCCCTTGAAAGATTAAATCAAAACTTGTCAAAGAATATGGCAACAGAAATTGCAGAAACTTTCACTGGACTCATCCCAGGAACAGATTGATGTCCAAGGAACAATAGCATCATCTCAACCTACTTTTACATTTAGTTAACATGGGGGAATGGGGCTTTTAGGTATACTTAAGTCAATGAGACAGAATGATGGGTGACCATGCTAATAAATTTAAAAAAGGAATAACAAAATCAAAGTTGCAAATTAAAGCAATCACTAGGAGAATAAAAGTTCATGCAGTAACTGCTGATTATACTGCAAGTGAATTAGAGTATAAGAGCTGTCTTGTTCCATTTCTATAGGACCCGGGTGAGAGTGCATCTGAAATGTTATGTACAGGTCTGGTTTCTCTATGCAAGAACGTATATACTAAGATGGAGGGAGGGCAGCCAAGGAGCACTAGATTTATTCCAGGGATAGTGCATTTGTCCAATGCAAAGTTTTAAAGTAGAGCCAGCCTGTTGTCTCTTGCATTTCGAAGAATGACAGGCGTTCACGTTAGAACATGAAAAAAAAACCTTGAAGGTTTTAATAGAGAAGATGCGGCATTGAGGCTTCCCTCAGCTGTGGTAACAAAAACCAAGGAGTACAGTCTCAAAATAAGACGTTAGCAGTTCAGGACCAAGAGGTGAAGAAATTTCATCACTCAGTAGATGTTAAATGTTTGGAATTTTCCAAATAAGAGGGCTCTGGCAGCTCGGTCAAAGTATTTGAGACAGGTTATTAGATTTCTAGTGCTTGAGATAGCCATTCAGGAATATATACCTTACATTAAAGGAGCAATTTGTGGGAAATGGGTCATAAAATTATTTGTAAATAATGTTCCTATTCTTGGGTGTATTGAACGATCACCCTGTAACGGAGAAAAATGATCCCAGGAGGATTGCTCGGTAATGAAGGGGCTTACCCATTATTTCTGTACTTGGTAGATCTCGGATCATCCAATATAGCCCGAAGTAGAAATGGTAAAAATCTGCTTCCATAACCAAAGTCACGGATTCATGCAAGTCACGCAAACATTAAAGCAGCAACAAATGCAGAGGCAGGGAGAACGGCTGTTAGGGGGGCAACACTTAGAAGGAGCAAATAAGACGGCAAAAGGAAAGGGAATCAGAGTCCGATTTTTATTATCACTGTGTGAAATTTGTGATTTTGTGGCAGCAGTACAGTGCAAAGACATGAAGTTACTATCAATTACAAACATAAATACATACGGCAATAAAAGGAATAGTGAAGTAGTGCTCATGGGTTCATATTCCATTAAGAAATCTGATGGCAGAGGGAAATTTCTGAATTGCTGACTATGGATCTTTAGGCTCTAGTTCCTCTTCTCTGATGGTAGTAACAAGAAGAGGGCACATTCTGGATAGTGAGGGTGCTTAGTCATAGGTGCCACCTTCTTGAAGTATTGCCACTTGAAGGTGTCCTTGATGGTTGTGCCCATGGTGGAGTTAGCTGGGTGAACAACCCTCTGCAGTCTCTTTCGATCCTGCACGTTGAAACCTCCGTACAGCAGTGCTGAAACCGGTCAGACTCTCTCCGCAGTACATATATAGGAATTTGCTAGTCTTTGGTGTCGTACCAAATCTCCTCAGACTCCTAATGAAGTGGAGATACTGGCGTGCCTTCTTCAAAGCAATGAGCCCAGGATAGATCCTCCGGGCAGCTGATGCCCAGGAACTTGAAGCTGCTCACCCTTTCCACCACTGATCCCTCTGTGTGTTGTCTCAACTTTCCCTTCCTGAAGTCCACAATCAATTCCTTGGTCTCACTGGTGATGAGTGTGAGGTTGTTGCTTGACATCACTCAGCCAATCCTCTGCCCGTACACCCCTGTACACCTCTTCATCGCCATCTGAGGTTCAACCAACAACAGCGATGCTGTTGGCAAATTTATAGATGGCATCCGAGCTGTCCTTAGTCACACAGTCATGAGCGTAGAGAGAGTCAAGCACACATCCTTGAGTGTGCCTGCGTTGTTTGTCAGTGACGGGTTAATTCACGAAGGTTTGGGAACCCAACGTTGTTCAGTAAGGATCAAAGTGTCATGAAACAGGCTGGCTGATAGTGGAGAGAGGCATGGATAAAGATGTTATTGGTGGAGAGTGCTGGTTCTGTTATGAAGCTGGAAGTGACTGTTCTTTTTTTCTCAGTTAAATGTAAAGTTCCACTTTAATCCAGGCAGAGCACCAAGTCTTCATAAATTCTAGTTCAGCCTGGGGAGCTTGTGAGATGGGTTTGGAATGGAATGAGAGTAGAAGGGGAGAAATAACTAGAAGAACTGCCTGTTCTAGTTGGCTTGCCCATCATTAGATCCTGGATAATGACACAGAGAGTAAAAGAGCCAAAAGAAACACTGGGAGATTGAGAGAGCCGCATACATTTTAAAATTAACGGTGCTGGATGTTTGTTTCAATGAGAAAAGGGATGATCGTTGTTGAGAGACCCAGGAGATGACAATGCAGGTGGGCACAGATAATAACTGATGATGTGTTGAGGTAAGATCAGGAACGTATGAGGTCAGGGCTATACAATTAGATGATGGTGGAGAATTGCAGGGCCATCTGAAGGAAGATCTGTATAAACACAGGGGATAAACAGAGTCAGAGACACAGAATTTGTCATATATCACTTTAGGTCAAGAAGTTACAAAGGCAAGTGAGAAAGGCACCCCGATTGGACCGATACATTAGGGAGCTTTGAGAAACAAGGATGCAGACTCTGAAAACGTTACATTCAATGAGCTGAATACAAAGGGAGATTAATGAAGAATGGATGAAAGATATAAGTACATCGTAGTTATGTTTTTTTTTATTTTGAAAGGAAGATAAATGCTGCTCTAGAACAGAGAATCACTGATGAGCTCAGCCAAGATGGGGTTCTAGAAATGGTCAATAAAGAAATGGGAAAGGGTTCAGATTTAGATTTACTTATCACATGTACTGTTAAATGTTGTTTATCTTGTTATCTATTGCCTCTCCTCTGTCATTTACTTTGAAAGCATGATTTCAATATTATCTCACCCTAGATAATGCATCTTCTCACTTCCTCATTCCTCCTTGCACTGTCACCGCCAGGTCTTACTGTCCTCTTGCTCATCCACACAGCATCGTTTTTCCTGCATCTATCTCTCTTTCTCTTTGTCATTTCTTTTGACCCTTCGCTAAAGTTTCATCTTCCATCCGTCAACATCTCCACCTGTGACCCTGCCCGAGCTGCACTTGCTGCTTGCTTCTGAGAAGCCGTTAATGGCTTTTCTGCTTGAAGGGGCTTCAGTCGTTACGATGGTTGTGCAAGCCAGATGGAATTAGGCAGGTGTTAGTTCTGATAAAAGTTTATCCAGAGTTTCTATTCCTTTAAAATGATCCTTGTTTCAGTTTGAAAGAATAAATTATAATCAAATCAAATCTGGCAATGAGGAAACCTATTGGTCTTCCTTATAGACAAGGAGATTAGGTTCTACAAGAGGAAAGTGGCCACAATTATGTTATGTTTAGAAACTCAAAAACATAAAAACTAATTGAAAGGAAAACACAGAGCCCAGAGTGCGAGTTTAACTTTGTTTTTACATTAAGCAAGTCACGTATGGATGACGTGGCAGTGTCATGACATATGCGATTTATGTATTTTTACATATAACCCATATGAATCATTCAAACAATATATTTACAATACTACCCAAATCTTACTGAAATATTAATTTGCTGATTTTCGGTGAGTTTGTGTAGGTTAGAACAGGGGGACCATTATGAGCAGCTTCACAGTTCTTAGAGGGAGGAGGCCAATAATCTGGATATATAGGATTGAATTGTGCAGGAACTAGAGAAGTTCTACATCTAGATGGTGAGAATAACATTTTTAGAAGAAGGGTGAGAGGTAATAATTTACAATTATAATCTTGTCCAGCAAGACCAAAGATTCTTAAAAAAAATTGAATGAGTAAATTTACATGAATGTTGAGTTTGGGAAAGAATGAAAGGCCAGTTAGGTCTGAAATGAGATCAGGGGATCATTGTTAAGAATCACACTGATATTGCTGAGAAGCAGGAGATAATACAAGAGCACAAAGATAAAGGCAGGAGAGAGAAGGTGGAAACTTTGTGAGGAGGTTTATCAGTGATATGGAGGGCACGAAGTAACAATGTGAGCAGGGGAAGCCCATTTATCCCCTCAAGTCTGCTCTGTCATTCAATAGGAGCATAGTCAATCGGGCTTCAGCCTCAATTTAATTTTCTTGCCTATCTCCTTACTCTCCATTGTTCCCTTTAATCCATAAATCTGTCTCCAACTTGAAAATATCCATTTTCTCCATGGTGAAAGAGTTCCAATGATTACACTTCTCTGAGAGAAGAAACAGTTTCTTCTCATCTAATTCTTAGATCACAGTCAACGCATAAATCAGCCTTTTGCATCAACTAAAATTCCAAGGACAGCAGGTGCTGGAAAATAAAAATAACAACACCAAAAACTGTAAGCTGTGCAGCATCTATGCAGAGAGAAATAGTGTAGGTTTAATATTTCAAAATAAAGACTCACTGTCATAAGTAAAAGGAAGGAAACTTTCAGAGTAAGTTGCATAGAAGTTGGAGACTCTGAATAGAGCAAAAAAAATGCCTTTTAGGATCAGGTTGGTGTTGCCTGGGAGATTTGCCATTTATAAAGCTTGATTTCCATTGGGCTCTGAGTGAATGGAGAATAACCAAATCAACAATAATACATTTGTGAAAATGAGTTAGGAAGTACTGCAATATATTATGAAGAAGAATATCAGCTTTTCTAAAACACATTAACTCTAGAGGCCAAGAAATATGTGGAAATATTATTTATATTCATGATTAGTACAACAGAACTATATGATTCACTCCCTGTTAATAGTTTTGTAAAATCAATGGAGATCCCTCTTGGAAAGAAAGAGCAGAATTAAGTTAATATGAAGAAGCTGTGCAAGTAATCTTGATACTATTTTAATATAATAGAGAAAATAATTAAAAGATAAACATTAAAAATTCATATCATTTTTCTAAATACGCTAACACAGGATTTACATTGCATGTTTAATACAATATACATAAGCTTATAAATGTGCAATTTAAACTCTATATTAATCAATAAATGATGTTCCTTCGCTATAGAAAATAGTTCCCTTTGCTGCACTGCTTGCTTCTATCTCCTGCCGAAGATCCACAAACCGGATTGTCTGGTAGGCCTCTTGTCCCTGCCTGCTCCTGCCCCACTGAACTCGTGTCTCACATCTCAATTCCATTCTGTCCCCCTTGGTTCAGTCCCTTGCCACCTATGTCCATGACAGTTCTCATGTCCTTGATCTCCTCAGTAACTGACTGCCTGACTTTCACCATGGACGTTTAGTCTCCATACACATCTATCCCCCATCATGAAGGCCCCAGAGTTCTCTACTTCTTTCTTGACAAAAGAACCAACCAACCCCCTCCACCACCACCCTGCTCCGTCACTTCCATTCAGGGCCTCAGGCACTCCTTCCAGGTGAGGCAGCACATCACCTGCGAATCTGCCGGGGACGTTGACTGTACCACTGTTCCCAATGCAGCCTCCTCCACGCTGATTGAGAACCGTTGTAAGTTGGGGGGTTGCTTCGTCGAGCACCGCTGAGCGGGGCTCATGGTGGCCAACTATTTCAATTCCCATTCCTGTTACAATGTGCCAATCCATGGCCTCAGTGTAGAGAAGCAACACCTTATGTTCTGTCCAACCAAATGGCACGAATATCGATTTCTCCTTCTGGTAAAATAACGTCCCATCCCCCACCTCCTCCTCTATTCCCCACTCCGATCTTTTACCTCTTCTCACCTGCCTATCACTTCCCCTCCTCCTTCCCTTTCTCCAGTGGCCCACTCTTCCCTCGAATTAGACTCCTCCTTCACCAGTGTTTGATCTTTCCCATCAACCTGACTTCACCTTTCACCTTCCAGCTAACCTCCTGCCCCTTCCCCCCACCTTCCCCCACCCCCCCCCCCCAATCCTGAAGAAGAATCTCGGCCTGAAACATCGACTATCGATTCACTTCCTTCGCTGCTGCCTGACCTGCTGAATCCCTCCAGCATGTTGTGTGTGTCGTGGTGGGCAGCAGACTTTTAAATTGCCAGCTGTTGAAGGGGAGTGGTAATGTCATTAATATTATTGGATGTGTATGTGGACTCATGTTTATAAAATCTCAATGAACTTCTAATTTAATATATAAGAACCTATGCCCCCACTTATCATTGCACCATAGCCGTATTTAAAAGAAATGTTAATTTTGAAGCTATTCCAAGCCCCAGTCTCCATGTAACCCCAAGTACTTCACCATCAGCACTGAGGAAAGACAGGACAGGCTAGGCTGTTTTCTTTGGAACAGGGGAATATGAATTGAGACCTAATTGTGCTGTTTAAAATAGTGAAGGACCTAAATAGCATGATAGGAAGGACCTAAAGATTCGGAGGGTGCTGAGGGATGTTTTCACAGACCAGAGGTTGGTGAGGTCTTGGAAAACACTGAGTGGAGGGAAGAGGGAGAAAACAACGTCTGAATGTACATTTGAAGAGCCATGGCCTGCAGGGCTATAGACTGTTCAGAATGGAGAACTGTTCTTCAACTAACTCATGGGCACAATAGTCTATTACCACATTAGACGTTTGCTGTGACACTGTCACTGATTTCATTTGGCTTGGCCCTGACCTCTGGAATTCCTTCTGGCTTTGTTTCCTACCCTCCTTCACGGCACTCCCTAAAGCCAGAGTACGTGTTTGTACACCTGTCCTAATCTCTCATTATTTGGGTTTCATTTGATAACATTCTGTGAAGTACCTTTAGACAATATTAAAGTCTCCACGTAAATGCAAGTACTGGTTGCAAAACCCCGAGGGATGGGAGCTTCTCTGCTGTCGTGCGTACATGACTGCACATTGAACAGTGCCCCTGCGAGAGCCAGTGATGAAGTGGAGTGTTAGCTGTTAATAATGTAAAGTTAATAGCCATGGGAAATTGCCGTGTCCCTCTGACACAGCGTATTCCAGTGAGAAATCCCTGCCTGTGGTGCAACACTGCCCCCTCGTGGTCCAATCCTGTATGACACCATAATCACAGCACCGACACAGACAAAGGAGAGGCACCAGAGGAAGATGTGACTTACCTCCTTCACCTTGTGACAAGCATACTGCTGCCAAATATTTCTCCACCAAATTCACCTCGGTTATGACTGACATAAGTAAAATAGAACAATTACAATTAGACTATCTGAGCTGCCTAGAACAGCTCTAAAACTGACTTCATTGCAAAGCTATAAAAATAAATTCAATCCTATAGTAGAAACAATGATACACTAACAAATTTTTCACATATACCATGGAAAAGAGCAATACAGAAATAAAAAGCACTGAACATCTATTCATCTGAACAGGGCTCAAGGAGCTGACATTGGAACAAAATGTACTGTTAGCTCACTTGGCACTCAGGATATATTCCCAGGAGTGAGTGAATGAGTGGGGTTATTATACTAGTAGAAATGTAAAGAGATATGTTACTGACATCCCCTCGGCTTTGTACGGCAACTGCTCTGCCTGTGAGCACAAGGAACTGCAGAGCTGTGGCGCAGCCCCGCGTATCACAGAAAACAGCCTCCCCTCCATGGACTCTGTCTAGACTTCCTGCTTCTTTGGTAAAGCATCCAACATAACCAAAGAATCACAGCCTGTGCTAAACCTCTGCCGCGCCCAGCCACCCTGGCGGTGCTCCTGTTGTTGGGGCTACCGTTGGGCAAGCGTAGTGATGTGGGGTCTTCGGGCCGCATTTTGTCTGGCCCGGACCACTGCGAGTACCGATAGCGCTTGAGCCTCAGGTCCTGAATTCTCCTTGTTGGATATGAGGGAAGCTGCTCTCCACTGAACCTCATACACTGAGACAGGGAGAGCTGGACAGCTGCTCCCATCACATCCAGCCGCGGTGAGGGAGACAGCCAGTGGGATCTAAGCTGTCTGTCAACACAGAAAGCCCCAAGCCCCGATAAGCCGTAAAGCTCAGCGGTGAGAGGCCACACCGCTGGACTGGTCTCCACCACAATCCATGGGGCAATTCATTGCTGCGGATGAACCCTCTGGGACCAGGGGTTGGCACTCGTTTCTCTGAACAGCAGCACATAGCCTGCGCAAAAAAAAATCAGCCATCGGTAGACTTCGTCATTCAGAGGAACTGCCATTTATAAAGGCATGAAAGATGTTGAAATACTTCATTGAATTAAGTTAAATGATTTAGGAAACACTGCTCACTAATAGTTGAGTTTCCTGAATCTCAGCTATATTTGTTTAGACCATAAGACTATATGACATAGGAGCAGAATTAGACCATTTGGCCCATCAAGTCTGCTCCGCCATTTCATCAGCTCAAAGCTCCTGCCTTCTCCCTGTACCCCTTCATGCCCTGACTAATCAAGAATCTATCAACCTCTGCCTTAAATATACTTAAAGACTTGTCTTCCGTAGATACCTGTGGCAACAAATTCCAGATTCACCGGTCTCTGGCTAAAGAAATTCCTCCTCATTTCTGTACTAGAAGGACACCCCTATATTCTGAGGCTGCACCCCTGTATCTTAGACTCCCCCACCATAGGAAACATCCTCCCCACATTCACTCTATCACCATTCAATGGGTTTCAATTAGGTCACCCCTCATTCTTCTGAATTCCAGTGAATACTAGCCCAGAGCCATCAAATACTCGTCATGGTTCGAGCCTTTCAATCCTGGAATCAACTTTGTGAACCTCCTTTGAACCCTCTCCAATGAGGGTCCAAAACTATTACTGTTAGTACTAAATTTGTTAGTGTATCATTGTTTCTACTATAGGATTGAATTTATTTTTATAGCTTTGCAATGAAGTCTCCAACATCTTCCCAACCACTCAGGAGAGACTAACTGGCCTATAATTTCCTTTGCTCTGCCTCCCTCTCTTCTTGAAGAGTGGAGTGACATTTGCAATTTTTCACTCCTGTGGAATCATGCCAGAATCAATCAATTCTTGAAAGGTTATTACTAATGCCTCCACAGACTCTTCAACCACCTCTTTCAGAGCCCTGATGGTGTATTCCATCTGGTCCGGGTGACTTACTTACCTTCAGACATTTCAGCTTCCCAAGAGCCTTCTCCCTGGTAATTGCAGCTTCACACACTTCTGCCCCGACACTTGCGAACTTCCGGCACACTGTTTGTGTCTTCTCCAGCGAAGACTGATAACATGAAGGGAAATAGAATCTTTTTGTAGATTGCAGCAAATAATTCTTCAAATGATCAGCACGGGAGCTGCAAGCTGACCTTTTCACTTTCTGTTTTTCTCTAATTCCGAACTTTAATTAACACCCACTAATCATTCTTTTAGATTATTTCAATAGACCAATATTCCAGTATAAGATTAATTCAATTCAGAAATGTTTTTTCATAGGAAGTTGAACAGTAAAG
The DNA here is from genome assembly GCF_048418815.1 of Hemitrygon akajei. NCBI lineage: Eukaryota > Metazoa > Chordata > Chondrichthyes > Myliobatiformes > Dasyatidae > Hemitrygon > Hemitrygon akajei. Next base: position 57,186,700 of record NC_133140.1, read on the forward strand.
CACAGTTTTATCTTCACTATTTTTATTTCATTATATTATCTAACTTTTAAAATAGTGGCTTATTTAAATAATTGCAATGTTCTATGAAAATTAAACTGCACTTACTGCAGTTCTTGTGGAAGAACCTGTTGAAAAGAGCAAGATGTAAAACTTCAAACAACTTGCATTTCATATTTAAGCTACCTCTCCTCTATATAACATTTTACACAAACATGCGAATTCGGATCAGGAAAAAGACATCTTGGCCACCTGAGTCTGACCCACTTAAAATAAAACTGTGGCTGCTCTCATTGTATCCACAACCTATATTCTTGGATATCTGTGATAAGATGGCAGCACATTGGCCAACCAAAGTGATTTTGTTTCTTTTATAAGCCGTATTTATGATCGCAAGACAATACAGGACATTAAAAATTACAAGTCCTGCAGGTCTACCCCGTCAGCGAGCTGCTTTTTGGCAGAGGAGTTGTACTTGGTGTGGGTCGTGTTACTGCCTGCTGCAGGAAGACATCGGAGTCAGTGATCGAAAGTGGCGGGCAGTCTAACAGCAAGTGATGGTCTTGGACGTTTCCCTTGTGATCACAAGACCCTGTTGGACATTGATAATACTGCAAGCCATTTGCCTTGTTTATTGGAGAGCAAGGCAGTGGGGGCCTTGCTTGGCCTTGGCTGTAGCGAGGACTGGGCCTCAAGCTGCGGGCTTGCCTGTTGCAGCAGTTCACGAGAGAAGACGCCAGAGGCAGTGTCGTGTGGCATCCAAGCTAGGTTGGGGCTGACCCTCCCATTAGTGCTGCCCTCCAGTGTTCACTCGGTGGAGGACATGAGGGATTGTATGCGTGTGCATGCTCGTCTGCGCACTGCTGACAGCTGCTCGTTCTTGCTGATAACACCCATGCACCATTACTTGTTACATACACCTGTTAGGGTGCATTCTCCAGATACCTTATGAGGTAACCGTAGCCTTCAGCCAGGAGCAGATGATTCCCTACCTTCATAGAGTGTTTCGACCCTTAACCACGACACTCTCCAGTTGGTGGGCCGGCAGTGGTGGCCAAATCACTGCCCATCTGCTCCTGGCTTCCAGCTTCCCTCCTCTCGGCCTACTCCAAATCCAACAAGAGGCTCGTTCTGCCTCTTCGCCCATCCTACGAGCTGCTTGTTTTTGCTCCTTTCGTCCAGGCCCAGAGCTGACAACAACCGCCATGCTGATTTGGCTGGGAAACCTCTGCAGCCGATCTCCACAGGGAACAACTATGCCTGCTATTCCTTGTCTTTGCACTCCTGCACTAACAGATTACTACTCATTGTATCCTGAAGTGTGTTGTCTGGGTAGAACAACTGCAGAAAATGTAATTACATGCATGAAATCAGTTTTTTCAAGACATGGTGTACCTGATGAAGTTTTCACAGACAATGGCGCACAATTCAGCAGTGAATGCAAGAAGCATTTTGCTCGTGAATGGGGCTTTGTTCGTGCAACATCTAGTCCATTTTTCCCTCAGTCTAGTGGATTAGTTGAAAAATCGGTAGGAATTATCAAGAAATTGATGCACAAAGCAAAAGATAGTGGAAGTGGTTTTTATAAAGCCTTGTTAGCCTACTGAGGTACTCCACTTGAATGTGGATTTACCCCTGCTCAGCTCTTGATGGGACGACGTTTGAGATCCAATCTGCCAATGGATGAGAGCCTTCTGAGAACAGAGGGAGGTGAACAAGTGAAAAGATGGAAAGATGAACACAAGCAAAGCAGAAAATACACTTTGATAGACGTTCTCCTCCATTACCTGAACTGCATCAGGGAGGTGAAGTAGGAATACAAGACAAAGTGAACAGATGGACACAGAAAGCTACAATACTTGAAGAAGTACAACCCAGATCATACATGGTCCAAACAGAGGAGGGAGCAGCAGTGAGAAGAAATCACAAAGACCTCAAGAAAGAGCCTACTTCAGAGATTCAGTTAACAGATGCAAACGGGACAAAACATGTAAATAATAACAAGGAAATACAAGATCTGTGTGTACCACTTAGGAGGTCTACTTGTATTCATAAACACACAGAGAGACTGATAGTGTCATGGTCCTGATTGTTAATCCCCTATCTTGCCCCTAATCTCCTTTGATTATGCCTTGATTCCAATCATTAATTTCCCATTTACCGCTAATTCGCTTGATGACAGCACAGCTGGTCTCTATCAAGAACTGCAGTATAAGAACCCTGTCGTCACAACCACTGGTTGCCAGTTTGTTGGTCCGTTCCTATGTGATAACTTTGTTTCCTGACCGCTTAGAACCGTTAGTTCTAAGTTCAGCTCCAGTTTCAAGTTATTCCATGAAAACCCCGTCTCTGTGTCAAGACTCCATAGCAGAGCTCCGTGTCAAGACTCCTCCTGTTTGCTGTTCAACATTCATGTCTGCGCCTGCATCCCCAACTCAATCTCCGTGCCTGTGTCCTGCACTTGGGTTCTCCTCAGTTGCTCCGTGCAGCAGATAGAGACTTGTTGAATTATGTATTTGCTTTGACTAATGTTGTTAATTGTTTTTTTTTAAGGAAGATGTGGTAATATCAACGTGCAATGATGTGCCAGTACATGATTGGACAGAGCACTGAGCATGTGCCGGATTGCCAGAATGTTCCAGCACGTGACTGGGTTAAGACATGTTTATTTATTACTGTGAATAAAAGTTCCCTAATTCTTCCAGAATATGATTCTTCATTGTTAACCCACGGTACGTTTAAACAGAAGTAACATAACAGCTATTATTACGAACCACGATGAAAGTGTTGCCTCAAAAATATCACAGCAATACTGTGATTTCAAATTTGCCCTTTCTGTTAAAGTTAAGACTGGGTCAATTAAGACATTCACATTGAACTGTATGTTTAGATACAAAGAGTTTGAAGAACTGAGAATTCTTGTTGATATTTCAAGCTCCTAGTGCTGAATACAAACATGAATTCAGTTTTACGAATATCAAAAGTACATCCAGAAATAGACCAGGAATGGAACTTTGGGATGATCCAGTGAGGATTTGGACGTATCTGGTCAGTGTTTATAAACAATGAACTTGTAATAAAGACAGATGAGGAAAAGTTTATGAAAGGTGAAAGATTTCTGTGGTGCTGTATTTCATTGTACGTTTCAATTAATAAATAAAATCAAAAGTATGTGATTTTTCAATTTTCATTCTGAATATTCATAGTATACATATTACATTTTTTTTAAATTAGAGTGCCACACAGTTTTCAGGTCATGTAAAAATTTTCAATGCACAGCAATGGTTGGACCTTACAGCAGTAAAAAATATTAGAGGGAATGTTTCCGTGGAGAATAAACAGGGAAGTAAGCTAGTCTGTGAAGATTGGGTATTTACAGTATAATCTCTCTTCAGTGCGAGTACTTGTGGGTATTTACATCTGATAGGGCCTAATGTTTTCATCTGAGTTTAGAACTTCACGCTCAGCAAACCCAATACCATCACAATAGAATCAGAGCAAAGCTGATGAAAATGTGGTAGAATTTTAAAAATGGAATTAATGTACAACTACAGTAAATGATTGCTTGGTTGATGAATACTCCATGGGCTGAAGGGCCAGTTCTGTGCGGTGTCACTCTTTGACTCTGTATAACAGGAAGGTCATTGGCATTTCATCAGAGCTACGTGATTCTTACTTGCCAATAAGACTTCAGCTGTAGATGAAAGGCCTCTAGTTATTCCACTCTCCTTCTCCAGCCCTTTACCTTTCCCACCCGCCTGGCTTCACCTATCACTTTCTATCTAGTCCTCCTTCCCACCCCCCACTTTTTATTCTAGCGTCTTCCTCCTTCCCTTCCAGTCCTAAAGAAGGGTCTTGACCCGAAACATCGACTGTTCATTTCCATAGTTACTCCCTGACCTGCTGAGTGCCGTCAGCCCCAATCCACAGGAACTGTCCAAGAAGGAGATTTTATATCGTTTTCCCTTTTTATATCAGGCTTCCAGTAATTTACAGTTTTTCACTGTCTACCACTCATGATTTTGCCAAGGGATAAGAGAATTACAGTTGACCATGAGGATTGATTGTGGTTCAGATGGCTCATCCAAACTGTGGCATTGCAGGTACATACCTGTGCCCATCAATTATCAGGAAAGTACAGTCAATGTGAACAGAGTGTCACCCTTTCTGACAGTATTAGTCAATCAGACTGTGAACAGGTCAACGAGACAATTGCCGAATTTCAGCTGCTCCAGATATGTCCTGATTGTCTCCAGTCAACGAGACCACAGTTGTACGTAGAGATCCGGACACTTCACCTGTATTACCAAATGGACAACCCAAACAAACAGCAGCAAATAAAAGAGTTTTGCACAGATACCTCTTCAGAGCAAGTTTTTAAAATGTTGATTGAGCAATGGAAATAATGGAATGAACTTGAGAGCATTTATATGCAATTGTCTAAAGTTTAACATGTGATCTTCGGCAAAGATAACAATGAACACAACATAGTGGATGCTGGGTATATTGAGATAAATGTTCATTAGCACCTGTATCTAATAACATCCATGCCACAGGATGCCTAAATAAAATCACACTATTACTGTCAACTGCCAGTTGATAAACATAAGTGAGAAGACAGAATGGCTCTGCGGAGGCATTTCACCATTTAAACAATCGGTGAATGTCATGTCCAGAAACCCCCGTGAACTGAGGATTATTGTTCCTTTGCCTGCACTGAACTGATAAGCGTCATAAATTTCAGGTGAGAGACTGATGTTAAATGAGCAAACGCTGACAACTTGTAGCTGTCTATAGCCATGGCTGCAAATGTTTGAAGAATTCGACTGTTGGTTACTTTATTACCTGTTGCAAAACAAACTATTTCTTAGTTTTAAAATGTTCTCCTTTCTTGATGCTTGATCACTGGGGAAAGGACAGCACCTTTATTTCAAGGGTTAAATATCATACAGGCTTATTAATGCTGTTGCATCATTGTCTGAAGCTCACAGTGCTGGGTGATGACTCTCGTCTCCAGGGGCAGCAATTCAGTGAAGCAGTAGCATGGTGGCATTTCACTTAGAGCCAAACACAGAATGCTGGAAATGCTCATCAGGTCAAACAACACTGTCAACAAGTGGCCGATCCGTCTGATTACTGAATGTTTTTAGCATTTTTATTTTAGACTTCCAGTGTTTCTTTCTGTTTTCAAGTTCTTCCCTCAGGCCGCCTGTCTGTTTAATTACAGATACCTCCCAGGCCCACTATTCTGATAGCTAATCACCTGCTTCGCTCACCCCGCCTTCTCAACCATTCCCGACTGTCTCTTTGTTTATCCCTGCCTGCTCTTTCAGTTCTCAACTCTGATCCGAGGTTTACCAGTGGTCAGATTCAGTTGCTGACCTGTGCCTTGTGTGAAGTCATTCACTTCTCAGCTGCTCTACTGGCACGATATTCATTCACTGAGTGATAGAGGTGAGGAAGCCAGGGGACACTGACAACCACAAACACCTTTGTGCTGGATATGATTCATGTTGGGAACCCCTGTTCTAGACAAAAGGCAGCTTTCTGCCTGCTTGCTATTGAATTTAGTTTTATCTAAGATCCTGAAGCCACACTCAAATCAACTAGTGACTTGATGTTAAGGGCAGTAAGTTCCTTTTGTTTGTGCTTACACCAAAATTGTGATGAAGTCTTAATAGATCAGAGCAGGGGCGTATCTACGGAATACAGCGCCTATGGCAAGCACTGAAATTGCGCCCCTGTCCAAACATCTGACACCCATCTTTTAGATAACTTTACCATAATATCAGCTCAAAAATACAAGTCAAACTCATTAATCTTTTAATGAACATATTATGGCACTACATGAAAATTATAACTGCTTTCACTGATGCAAATTGGTCTATGATGTGATCAAATTCAGTTTTTTCAGTTTCTTCTCTTTCTACACTCAGCAGAGCAAGATCACAGAGTCTGCCTTGACCCATGGAGGCTCTGAAATACGAAAGTATTAGTTTTAACTTGCTGAATGATCTCTCACAGCTGGCGATGGAAACTGCGATGGTTAGCATTATCTGAATAGCAATGCGAAGACTGGGGAAGATGCTCAGATGCTCCATACTGAACAATAAATTCAAGAAGTTCTTCAGGTCTTGATATTTTCACGTTGACCCGCCTTGATAGCAACATTCTGCAATCCAAAATTTCTTCATATAGCTGCTGTCCATCAACATCAGAGCTGTACAATTCGCCCAAATTTTCGCAACTCTTCTTTAGGTTGTTACTATTGGCGCTGTAACACAGTCCCTCGACATCGAGAAGGAGCCCAAACTTGGTGTCAATGCCATGCAAATGAGCAAACCTTTCGTCCATTGCTCTGTGAAGATGGTCGAGTGCTTCCTTCATGACTCTTTCCATTTCCTCCTTAGCTGTTAACCCAGCGTCTCTCGAGTTCTCATCAACCATTCGTTTCTTTCGTCTCTGACGTCTTTCAACTTCAATATTCCATTCTTGACAGAGACTGACTCCTTCTTCAAGTCATTCACTGACCAACACTTCTCTTTCATCATAAAAATGATCTCGGAGGGCTTTCAAATCCAGGGCAGCATCGTGGAAGTTCATGCTATGATCCTGCAGCCTCTTTTGAATACGGTCAATGCCAATGAGTACTTTGTTCCAAATCCTAGCAAAATCAGAAAATCATAACTCAACATGTGGTTGTACAGCTGCCTTCCATCACTTCTTGTTTCACTGGTCTCATTTTCATTGTCTATCATGTCCTGGAGAACTTGAAGTATCTCCTCAAGGTACTTGTTGACAGGCTTCACTGCTTCTGTCCTTGCACTCCACCTGGTTTCGGACTCCAACTTAACAACCACAGGCATAGCGTTTTTGAGTTTTTCTCAGCGCTGTGTTGAACGAAAAACAGGTAGATAGCTTGGATGGTTCCAAAAAACGTGACCATCATTGTATCCTGATTGGCTGCATGTACACCCACCAAGCTGAGTGAGTGATTGTCGTAATTCACAAACACTGCCAGGTTGTTTTTCTCACTTTTCTTTGATGAACACCACTCCTGTGTCCAGCCACCACAGCAGTGTTGTCATAGCACCGTGACAGACAATCTTGTAGCTCCATTTCGTCCTTCTCTAGCTGTTTAAAGATGTCTTCAACCAAGCTCTCAGCAACCTTCTGGCTTATCTGGATAAAACCAAGGAAGGACTCTCTAACACGGACTGTTTTCCTCTCAAAATCAACTTGCACATATCTCACTACTTCTGACATCTGCTCATAGTATGCCTGATCAGGAGTCGAGTCGAACATGAGACCATAGTACCTGGCTTTATGAATGCTTCTCAGTAAACTTTGGCGAACAGTGGATGCCATCATGTGGATGAATTCATTCTGGACACCCGGTGAAAGATAAGACGTGGATCCAGGATGACTTTCCAAATGAGTGAAGTGTTCTTTTATGACAGGGTCAAAGATGGCCAGTAGTTTCAGGAAATTTCTCACACTGGAGTCATCATCTAGCTGAAGTGACTCCCTGTGTCCTCGCAAAGCCAGGTTCTGAGCGACAGTCTCAAGGAATTTATGCAGCGAAGGATTCTCGTCAAGATATCACGCCACTTCTGCTTTTCCTTCTCAATCTGTGTCTGAAATACCGCGCTAATAACTCCTCTGTAGCCAGCTAAATTTCTTTCCATTTCTCTCCACTCTGTGAAGCATTCCGGATGATTCTTGGCGTTTTCATGAACACTGGAGGCAGGAAGCATGTCCCCGCTGATGGGTGAGTCCAGAACCAGAGGCCACAGTTTAAGAATAAGGGGTAGGCCATTTAGAACAGAGATGCGGAAAAACTTTTTCACCCAGAGAGTGGTGGATATGTGGAATGCTCTGCCCCAGAAGGCAGTGGAGGCCAAGTCTCTGGATGCATTCAAGAGAGAGTTAGATAGAGCTCTTATAGATAGCGGGGTCAAGGGATATGGGGAGAGGGCAGGAACGGGGTACTGATTGTGTATGATCAGCCATGATCACAGTGAATGGCGGTGCTGGCTAGAAGGGCTGAATGGCCTACTCCTGCACCTATTGTCTATTGTCTATTGACTAATCCTTTCAGGTGCTTTCCACTGGTTGAATCCACTTTCCTGCTCCAATGAGGATTGATGGTCTGACCAGGAATAGAGAAGACAACACATACAAAATGCAGACTTTTAAGAAGGGTTATAGTCCAGCCATGAGCGAGTCACTTCCTCACCATAACCACTTCCCAATTTCCTCTTGAACCAAGTTTTGTTCATTGAGCGGTTATTTGTTGGTAGGAAAGGCCCCTCACTGTTCTGGAAATACTTTGAACCTAGTTTAATTATTTCTGTTCTCAACACGTCAGACAGAATTGCTTTTCCAGTATCCTTGTCGAACTTCAGAAGTCCAATGTCATGCTGTTCAATCACTTCTGGTATGACAGTTCGAGGCTCTTTGACAACATCCAGTTCACTAGGTTCAGTGTCGTCAGGTTCAATCTCATCAATAAACTCAACACCACCACCACCACCATCGTCTTCCCCTCCTGTCATGTCCATGTTCTCTGTGGCAGCCTCACTCTTAATCTCGTCGTACTCGGATTTGCCTGACTTGACTTCCTCCTCGGCTTGTGACGCATTTGTACTTGATCCACCTTCGGATTCTAACAAACTTGTAGCAGGTGCAGGCGACTCCATGGAACGTGTTGAACTACTTGTTCCTGGCTTTTCAAAGAAGGGCCTGAAGAACTTGCTCGACTTCTTGGCTTCCTCCGCCTCCAACTTCCATCTCTTCCGTCCTTCAGCTCCACTTTCCTTCTTCTTCGTGAAGAAACATTACATGGTCTTCTTACACAATGCTCTGAAATAAGGCCATCCTAGTGCTTCTCACCCTGATAATCAAAGACAGATCATACATCTGAAGGAAATTCTTTTTCCACTATCTGAGGATGGCTTGTCTAACTTTAATAGAAACTGCTCAGTGGCGCCCAGGGCACCTGCCATACCTGCCATACGTTAGATACACCACTGGATCAGAGGAGAAAAATATTTTCCTACCTTCCAATTTTGAGCATATTGACACCTTTACCGAGGCACAGGAGATTCTGCAGATGCAGGAAATTTTGAGCGACACACATAAAATGCTGGAGGAACTCAGCAAGTCAGGCAGCTAAGGAGCAAACTGACAGCAATGTTCTGGACTGTGGCTTTTCAACAGGACTCCTTTATCAAGCTCACATCCACTTTATGTCTTTATGGATCAATCCGTTTCTGCATTCATGGATTTCACAATGATTGAGTTCCTCTCACCAATGCTAAATGGACAGGGGATTTAAAGTACGTAGGCTAATTACCTGCCTCAAAGCTTGCTGGATTCTATTCCATCAGCTTCAACACACTACCTGACTGGTCTCGTGGCTCATCGTCTGCACTCATGCAAATCTAGGTCCACTCACATTGCCTGGGCCTGAAGAGTATTTCAACATGGACTGAGCAAAAGTCAAATCATCAGCTTTATAAAGATCTGAAGACAATTTGGGCTTGGGAAAGGTGTTGATACGTTCCCCTGCGCACCCAAACTCAGGGAGGTCCTGTGCACCCAAATTCGGAGCATCCCCTGCACCCAAAGTTGGGGCTTTCCCTGTGTACCTAAACATAGGGAGGCCCTGTGCTCCCAACACGGAGAGGCTCTATGCACCCAAACTCAGGGAAGTCCTGCGCATCCAAACTCGGAGAGATCCTGTGCACCCAAATTCGGGGCTTCTCCTGTGCACTAAACACAGGGAGGCCCTGTGCTCCCGGACAGAGGGAGGTGTGGCCCTGTGCTCCCAGACACAAGAAGGCCCTATGCACCCAAACTCAGGGAGGCCCTGTGCTCCCGGACAGAGGGAGGTGTGGCCCTGTGCATCTGGACACAGGGAGGCCCTGTGCACCCAAACACAGTTGAATGCCCATTTGTATTATTTTGGCCTGAACCTGCATCTACATCCATAGCCAAGTCTGTGTGCTACCCTGGTGTATGGGTATGTAAATATACAATACCATTGTTCTGAAGTGTACCAGATGGTACAATACAATGCTAGTTGCCAAATTGATCACTTAATATCCTGGGGTGTAGGAGAAAGGGGACAGTCTTTTGCCAAAAGCAACTGAAATTTCATAGTGTTCTTCAGGCAGGGCTGGTACCGAAGAATGGGCTCTAAAATACTTTAATAACCTCCCTCCTGGTTTTACTGCTGTTACAGACAGACATGCATTGAAACATGAGGAATTCTCAGATAAAGCCCATGCTGAGAGCTGTAGTGGTTATTGAGGGTATACAGGAAGGAAATGCCTCCAGCTTCCTGGCTTAGGGCAGGGCTTGTCACTCAGAGGAAATGTGTAAACAGCCAACTTTTTAAAAATTAGTTGTTTCTCTATTTTCCTCTGCATATGCTCTTGGAGTGCTACCCTTACGATTTACCTCTGAATGTAATGGCACATTTTCAAGAACATTGTGTTTTTAAGTACGGTCCGATTCCTGGAACCTGACTGGGAGTTTATTCTTAATGAATTCCCTATCATTTCAGACAATGCCCACAGGAGACAGTTTGACATCTGTGTTGTTCCCAGAATCTGCACCACACCTTATCATTGGAACAAGACACCAACACAATGCGGCAAGTGGGAGGTGGCTTTATGTGAGGGTGTACCAGCCCTGGAGTCTGGAGCTTGGTGCTGGCCATTGACACGTGCACTTTAAACGAAACACTGTGCCTTTTCCCCTTCACCTCCACACAGCCGCTCCATACTTTACAACGACACCCATCCACTCAACGTCCTTCTCATCACAACCCCAAAAACGCAAACCTAACTTAGATGACACTCAGCCCTCTCACTATTGCCCCTCCCCACCGTTTCAAGCTGCCACCACCTCAACGACTTATCTGTTCTCTTCCACACGCTTCGCCTTGAATTGCTCCACAGTAGGATTTTTGCAGCAGTAATTCTGCCTGGCTGTGTATATCACACATTGAGAACGTCTACCTGGGAACTGAAGGATTTCTGAGCCACTGCATTTTCTTGGTTCGAAATTCTGAAAAGATAAGAAGAAACACATGGGTAACAGTTAGTTCATTTTTTTTCTGTACAAATCATTTTTATTTGATAAGATAATATATTTCTGAAATTGAACATAAATATTAATGTAGCCCATGCTTTATACAAGCTCAGTTGGCTTGGTAATAAGATTATGTAGCCTGCGCGCTTGAATCTAATTGCAGAACTCTTCAGCCACGTGATGCTTCCAAAGACGGGAAGGCTGAGATAATGTGATAAAGTGGAAGCACACAAATGACATTTATTACCACTTCCATTCAGCACTCAAGTAAGCTGCACTAGAAAATGAATTAAGTACCAAGTATGTACAGTACGTGGAATTAAAAGTGCCCTTTTTTTTAGCTTAGTAAGAGCTTCAGCATTTGAAGATCAAACACGGGAGTTAATTTCAGCCTTGAATATCTGGAGATGCACAGATGAATGAGATTAAGAAATCCGGAGGTGAATAATTATTTCGATCAAACATAAACAGAAAGTGCCAAGACTGTAATGACTGCAGAGAAGGAGAACATTTCTGGTCTGCTGATTATTTCCACCACTTTCCCTTCACATTTCAGATTTCCACAGAAGTTATATTGAAATGAAGAAAACTAAAGCAGGGAGTAGCCAAGTTCCCCATGACCTAAAATGGGATTTGAAAAGGAAAGGTGTATATTCATCACAGGTTTGGGAAGATTTGGAACTCAGTTAGAGTGATGTAGGTGAAGGGAAAAGAAACACCTTGTACAAATACTGAACAGCCAATGTTTTATTAATAGATACCATATTGAACAGAAAATGGATAACCACATCAAGAGAATTACTTAGTTTTATTAAATCAAAAACAGGGTTTTTTAATTAATGAATAATTAATTATTCAGTATCAGCCTTAGTTCAGAGGAACACTATCATTTCTGAGTCAGGCCATGAATGAGTTTTCAGAGAAGTACTGCAGCAGCACTTTACTAAAAGAGCTATAGAAATGCCAATGATCTGGTTAACAGAAGCTCCTCCTGTCTTGACTAAGAACTCATCCCCCCTCTGGAAGAAGAGCCACAGAATTCCCTTTGGAGGTCTGACCAACGTTGATCCTACAACCAATAAAGCAAAAGCAGATCACGCAGTGTTTGAGTTCTCTGACCAAAATGTGAAATGTGGGAGAGTCTTACGAGGATACCAGGAGCTCCAGTGAATAAAACTGCCTATTAAAGTGGCTTCCCTTGAGCATGTCGTGAAGCTCTTAAAGCAACGTTACTCTCAAAATAACATCAACCACCTGACACTCTACTTATGGATGTCACCGCCTTAGAATCACGACCAGTTATAGATGTGCACTCTGCTGCCCTTTAACTTAAAAGAACATGTTTACAAATGTACAGGTTCAGCACAAGTCCTCTCTGGCTCTGACTTTTCAGCAGTCTCAATGTGGCCGAGATATCTCTGGCATTGAGCCTAGATGCTGACTGACCATCACCCTAGGATTCATTCTAATCGGTCTCCATCTCCCAATCATAACATTGTCTACAACTTACCGATGTTTGACCATCACACCTTCCTTAGCATCTTCAGTGACTTGATTTAGGTTGCAACCAATTCTGCACTATGGGAGACAAGTACAAGTAATTAATAACCTTCCTGGACTTTCAGATGATCTCCACCAGCAATTCATCTTCAATCACTTCTCCCAGACCTCACCTAGATGTTCTTTCCTTGCCTCATTCTTATCTTGTCACCTACTCTTCAGATTTTGTGAAGTTGAACGTGCATTAACCATGTTTTCAATATCTTGGTCTACCCCAGGTCAATAAGCAAGCCCAGATACTACCTCCACCATATGTATCTGTAACAGACCAAGATAGCAGGCATGGAAATTACTTAAGTTCCACCCTTGAAGAGTTCCAGGAATAACCACACAGATTTTCCACACAACTCACACCCAGTCTATAGACAGGCCACATCTTCAGCTGATCAGATCAGATATTCTCAAGACTGAACATCACCAGGAGCCTATACTGGTCCAACCATGTTGACACCACAGCCAAGAAAGCTTGCACGTGCTTCAACTTCCTCAGCGGGCTAAAGGAATTTGGCATGTCTCCTTTTACCCTCACCGATTTTTATTGATAAACCATAGGAAGCGTCCTTTCTGCCTATGCCCACCAAACAAAAAGCACAGAGAGCTGTGGACACCACTCAGCACGTCACAGAAATCAAATTCCCCTCCGTGGACTCTGTCTACAGTTCTCACTGCCTCAGTCCACTTTCCTATCTTCTGTAAACAATATGTCAACCCAGAAATCAGCCACTTTACTGAAAGAGATAGATGCTGTAAAATTGTACATTCTTTTTTACAACCAATATGAACTAGCTGTTTTTCTCCACTGCATTGGCTAGAATTCAATAGGACGTCACTCACTGTGCACACTGAGTTTAGAAAAGATACCCGATATTGCTGGTTCATTTATTACCAAAAGTTACTAATCGGGACATAATAAACTATCTATTAACCTGCTTTAGTAACTCAGTGAATTTAGTAGTAGGCAGCAGTCGATCCCAGGGGATCATGGGTTTGTGCCCCTGGTGGACTGTGTCCTCTCCAGGGTGCAAGCCTGGGCGGGAAGATTTGAAGAACCGGCTGTTGCCCGTGTAGCGGGTTCCCCCTCTCCACGTCACTGATGTAGTCCAAGGGAAGGGCAAGCACCGACACAGCTTGGCACCAGTGTCGTCGCAGAGGTTGCCAGAGTGAAGTTGTAAACAACATCAAACTGCCTTAGGGACCCCGGCTCCGGATTTGTTCCTCGGGATTTACTCCTGAAGCATTTCCCATGGGTGGGTATGGCCGCAAGGCAGCAGAGGTTTAAAATCAAAGTTTACCTTCTCCTAGGCAGTCTGGTTTTGAGGTGCCAGTGGTCCGCCTTTACCCCTTCACTAGTCAGTACTGTGAATCGGTTCCGCTAGGCCTAGTAGCTAAGCCTCATGTGAAGGCCAAGAGCTGGTTGTCACAGGCTGTTAGAGTTGCATGCCATTTTGAGCACTTTATAGGTCGTGGGAGCTTATCCCCACAACCACCCCCGGCTATGACAACCTCAGGAACCACAGTGAGTCTGTCTAATTATAACTGACAAGTACAGATGAGAGAGATTAAAGTTTTGAAGCATCATCCATGCTGAATTCACTGATCATGGTTGGAATAACATTGACCTCACTGGCTCTGGATTACAAAAGGAAAAGTTTCACGTATGTACAAGCCATCTTGTCTGGAAATGGTTAAGTGAGCCTTGGGGAGGCAGAGAAGTATTGTAATGGTGTTTGTAAACAAGCAGCCTTCTAACCTTCACTACTAAGAGCAAAACATGATGGGCTGCCATATGGTAAATTTGTAGAGGCTGGCCAACAGATGTGAGGCATTAACCTAATTCATTGCCTTCAGGGAGGAGAGGTGAAAATATAAACAGTTGTGAAAAGAGTCATCAAATCATGCAGTGTAATACCTCTGCAAAAGAAAAATATAAATAAGTAAATGTAAATAATGGCCATTAGAATATGTGTTCATGAAATTACCCCAGTCAATATGTTCATGATTAAAGTACAGTTTTTGAACATCCCAATAACCAGAGTTACTGCATTTCTACCTCAGAAACAGAACCTGGCATAACATGCTTCTATTTTCTTCCTATTTCTATTACTTTGATTTTTCATTCTTGTTTAGACTGAAACAAGAATGACAAAGCTGAACAGAATCCTAAGGCTTTCTCATGTTTTCTCATGTCATATCCCTTATCTTTAAGAAATATTTATATTGTTTTTTCCTTCATAAATACAGTAATGTCTGATTGTCCTTTGAGAAAAATATATTTAAAAAGCAGAACTACTGAATCATAAGTAATTAAGTATCAATTCAATCACTGCTAAATGATGTGTTCATTCTGGTTAGGAAAGATTTATTCAAGATCTCCTGCGTCCCTGCCCCTCAATTACAAGTAAAAGTGCTAATTAGATGGACTAATTAGGGGAATATAAAAATTCCCCAGAGAGCAAGGTCTCAATTACACACAGCATGCCACAGTCTAATTTTCCTGTTGGATTCTCCCTTAATTAACAGAACACATACTGTCAAGGGAACAGAATTGTATGCATTTTTGTGAACGATCTCCTACTTACAAGAAGCTGGCATTGTATCATCTCACAAAAAAAAGCTTCTCAAAAATGCACATAAAATATATACATAAGTCAGAAAATGATTTGGGCTATAGAGTTGCAATTATAAACAGGTAGCAGTTGTTGCTTGGTTGGTGTCTGAGTCAGAAGGTATCTCCCCAGTGATTTGAGCTAAGCTCAAACAGTGCAGCTGTGAAGGAGTTCAGCACTGTTGGAAGTGTAATTTTTTAGATGAGATATAGAAAATTAAGGCATGGGAGTTATTCCCAGCCTCCTGGGAGTTATATATCTCTCCATCACCATTAAATAAATAAGCAAGAGTAATTAAATGACAAAGAGGTGAGTTGTGTAGGGGGAGAATGGATTGTAAAAAGATTAGTGAATAAAGAAAGCTTAAGAAAAGGGAGGAAAGGAATAAGCAAATAATACTATCACAACAAAGTGACTGAATGCTAGCAATGTGAATTGCAAATTTTGGAAAAGCATGGGGTCATGTTTTCAATCTGAACGACAGAGATTACCCCCTCCATATTTGATTTCCGCCAGGTAGAAGAGATGACATTGGGAAAAAAAGTAAAGGAAAATTATTTCTTTGCCTGGAAAGGTCACAATTGCCTAGAAAATGGGAAGAGGAAAGGGAGGTATTTTTCATGGATACAAATCATTAACACTAGAGATTCTGCAGATGGTGGAAATTCAGAGCATCACACACAAAATGCTGGAGGAACTCAGCAAGTCAGGCCGCATCTATGGAGAGGAATAAACAGTCAACCTTTTGGACACGAGGACATTGCAATAATGATGCACTGAGAGTGGAGGCTGGGTCGGGTGGAACGCAAGAACAAGGATAATCCAATAGGAATTCTGGCTGGGAGGAGAGTGTGGTGACAAGTGTCGGGAATGGAAATGGCATAGCTTAGGCCCTAACCTGGGAGTACACAGTTGAATACAAAGGAAGTTGTATTGGAAGCACAGTGTGGAATATATTGTCAAAACATCTGTACGGCAGAGCTGGGGAAATGGAAAGAATGGAGCTCTAGTGGGTAGTAGAGTTAGTGGACCTAAGGTTTCTAAATGCCCTAAGGTAAGAGACCATCCTGTTCTTTGAAATAAATGTAGAGAACTTGATGAAGGCAAGGGAAATGTTGAAGAGAAGATCATAAGACATACTGTAGGAGCAGACCTAGGCCATTCAGCCCATTGAGACATACTGTACGAGAAGGCCTAGGCCATTCAGCCCATTGAGACATACTGTACGAGCAGACGGGCTATTCAGCCCATTGAGTCTGCTCCCCATTTGATCATAGCTGATGTATTTTCATTCTTAAATCCCCATTCTCTTGCTTTAGAGTTATAGAGAAGTACAGCACAGAAACAGGGTCTTCAGCCCATCTAGTCCATGCTGAAGCCATTAAAATTGCCTACACCCAGCCACGTGCACTGGGACCATAGCCCTCCAGACCCCTACCATCCGTGTACCTTTCCAAACCTCTTAAATGTTGACATTGAGCTTGCATGCACTACTTGTGCTGGTTAGCTCATTCCACACTCTCATGACTCTGAGTGAAGAAGTTTCCCCTCATGTTCCCCTTAAACATTTCTCCATTCACACTTAAGCCATGACCTCTAGTTGTAGTCTCACCAACCTTGGTGGAAAAGCCTACTTGCATTTACCCTACCTATACCCTTCATAATTTTTGTGTACCTCAATCTCTCCTACGTTCTAATGAATACAGTCCCAACCTGTTCCATTTTTCCTTATAACTCAGGACATCTAGACCCAGCATCATCCTTGTAAATTTTCTTTGTACTATTTCAACCTTGTTTACATCTCTCCTGGTGGTAGGTGTCCAAAACTGCACATAGGGTGTAAAGGAGAGGCACGGGTGGATATTGGATCACTGGAAAACAATGTTCGAGAGGTAGTAATGGAGGACAATGAAATAAATGAACTGAATAAGTATTTTGCATCAGCCATCATGGTGGAAGACAGTAGCAGTATGGTGGAAGTTCCAGGTGTCAGGGGCATGAGGTGGGTGAAGTGAACACAACTAGAGAGAAGGCTCTTGGGAAACTGAAAGGTCTGAAAGTAGATAAGTCACCTGGACCAGATGGTGTACACTCCAGAGTTTTGAAAGAGGTGTCTGAAGAGATCGTGGAGGCATTAGCAATGATCCTTCAAGAATCGCTAGATTCTGGAAGACTGGAAAATTGCAGATGTTATTCCACTCTTCAAGAAGGGAGAGAGGCAGGAGAAAGGAAATTATAGGCCAATTAGTCTGACCTTGGTGCTTGGGAAGACATTGGAGTTGATTATCAACGATGAGGTCTCAGTGTACTAGGATGATAAAATAGGCCAAAGTCAGCATGGTTTCCTCAAGGGAAAATCTTGCCTGACAAATCTTTTAGAATTCTTTGAAGAAATAACAAGCAGGATAGACAAAGGAGAATTGGTGGATGTGGTGTACTTGGATTTTTAGAAGGCCTTTGACAAGGTGCCACTCATGAGGTTGCTTAACAAGCTACGAGCCCATGGTATTACAAGAAGGTTTCCAGAATGAATAAAGGAGTTGCTGATTGACTGGAAGCAAAGACTAGGAATAAAGGGATCCTTTTCTGGCTGTCTACAGGTGACTAGTGGTGTTCCACAAGGGTCTGTGTTGGGACAATTCTTTTTATGTTATATGTCAATGATTTGGAATTGATGGTTTTGTTGCAAAGTTTGCAGATGAAATGAAGATAGATTAAGGGTCAAGTCGTTTTGAGGAAGCAGGGAGGCTACAGAAGGACTTAGACAGATTAGGAGAATGGGCAAAAAATGGCAGATGGAATATGGTGTCAGGAAATGCCATGCACTTTAGTAGAAGAAATGAAAGGGTTGACTGTTTTCTAAATGGAGAGAAAATACAAAAATCTGAGGTGACAGATATTTTGGAGACCTTGCAACACACACAAAATGCTGAAGGAACTCAGCAGGCCAGGCAGCATCTATGAAAAAAAGTACAGTCAACATTTCCAGCCAAAACCCTTCAGCAGGACTGGAGAAAAAAGCTGAGGAGTAGATTTGAAAGGTGGGGGGATGGGAAAGAGAAACGCCAGGAAATAGGTGAAACTTGGAGGGGGAGGGATTGAGAGAAGGGGATGACATATTCACAAGTAGCAGGGTGGGATGAGATGTAGTCCAGGTAGCTGTGAGAGTCCATAGGTTTATAATAGACATTGGTGGATATGCCATCTCCAGTGAGATCGAGAAAGGGAAGGGAAGTGTCAGAAATGGATCAGGTGAATTTGAGGGACGGGTGGAAGTTGGAGGCAAAGTGGATGAAATTGACAAGTTCAGCAGGAAGCAGCACCAATGCAGTCATCGATGTAGCGCAGGAGAAGTGCGGGACGGTCACCAGCGCAGGCTTGCAACATAGACTGTTCCACGTAGCCGACAAACAGGCTGGCATAGCTGGGACCCAAAGCTAGGTCTTTGGAGACCTTGTGCCAGATTCCCTAATGGTTAATTTGCAGGTTGAGACATTGGTAAGGAAGGCAAATGCAATGATAGCATTTGTTTCAAGAGGACTAGAATATAAAAGCAAGGATGTAATGTTGAGATTTTATAAAGCACTGGTGAAGCCTCACTTGGAATATTGTGAACAGTTTTGGGCCCCTTATCTTCGAAAGAATGTGCTGAAACTGGAGAGGGTTCAAAGGGGGGTCACGAAAATGATTCCAGGATTGAACAGCTTGTCATATGGAAAGTTCTACAACACTGGGCCTGTATTCACAAGAATTCAGAATAATGAGGGGTGACCTCATTGAAACCTATTGAATGGTGAAAGAGCTTGATAGAGTGGATGTGGAGAGAATGTTTCCTATGGTGGGAGAGTCTAAGACCAGAAGACACAGCCTCAGAATGGAGATGAGGAGGAACTTCTTTAGCCAGAGAGTGAGGAATCTGTGGAATTCTTTGCCATAGGCAGCTGTGGAGGCCAAGTCTTTATGTAGATTTAATGCAGAGGTTGATAGATTCTTGATTGGCCAGGGCATGAAGAGATACAGGGGGAAGGCAGGAGGCTGGGGCTGAGAGGAAAATTGGATCATCCACCTTGTAATGGTGGAGCAGACTTGATGGGCCAAATGGCCCAGTTCTGCTCCTATATCTTATGATCTTATGGTCTTACAATACTCCAAATTAGGCTTCACCAATGCCCTATACAACTTCAACATAACATTCCATCTCCTCTACTCGATACATTGATTTACGAAGGCCAATGCACCAAAATCTTTTTTTTTTGACAAACCTATCTACATATGATGCCACTTTCAACAAAAAATGGACTTGTATCCCCTGAAGCCTCTGTTCTAGCACAGTCCTCAGGATCCTACCATTCAATGTGTAAGACCCACCCTGGTTGATCCTACCGAAGTACAAAACCTCACACTTGTCCATCTGCCATTTTTCCAGCTCATGCAGATCCCTCTGTATGCCATGATAGGCTTCCTCAACGTCCACTACACCCCCAGACTTGGTGTCATCTGCAAATTTGCTGATCCAGTTAACCACATTATCATCCAGATCATTGATATAGATAACAAACAAACAACAAAGAACCAGCAACGATCCTTGCAGCACTTCACTATTCACAGACCTCCAGTCAGAGAGGCAACCATCTGCTAGCACTCTCTGGCTTCTCCCACAAAGCCAATGTCAAATCCAATTTACTACCTCATCTTGAATACCAAATGACTGAACCTTCTTGACCAAACTCTCATGCAGGACTTTGTCAAATGTAGACAGCATCTACTGCCTTGCCTTCATCCATTTTTCTGGTAACTTCCTTGAAAAGCGCACAAGATTGCTTAGACATGACCTACCATGTACAAAGCCATGCTGACTATCCCTAACCAGTCCCTGCCTATCCAAATACTTATATATCCAGTCCCTTAGAATACCTTAGAATAATTTTTTCACAACTGATGTCAGACTCACTGGTCTATGATTTCCTGGTTTATGTTTAGAGACTTTTTTAAATAGTGGAACAACATTGGCTATCCTGCAGTCCTTCGGTACCTCTCCTGTCACTAAAGATGATTTAAATATCTCTGCTAGGACCCCGGCAATTTGTGAACTTGCCTCCCATAGGGTCTGAGATAACACCTTGTCAGGAATTATCCACCCTGATTTGCTTCAGAGTAGCAAACATCTCCTCCTCTGTAATCAGTACAGGGTCTGTGGAGTCGATGCCACTTTGCCTCACTGCTACAGACTCTGTGTCCGGGTCCTGAGTAAATACAGATGCAAAAAAAAATTAAGATCTTCCCTCATCTGTTTTGGCTCCACACAATTCTGATCTTCCAGAGGACCAATTTTGTCTCTTCCAATTCTTTTGCTCTTAACATATCTGCAGAATCCCTTAGGATTTCATGCTTTCTTTTAGCCCACCTGATTTCCTTCTTAAGTGTTCTCTTGCATTTCTAATACTCCACAAGTACCTTATTTGTTCCTACCTGCCTTTACCGGCTATGCATTTCCTATTTTTTCTTAACCAGGGCCTCAATATCTCTTGAAAGTCAAGGTTCCCTACGCTTGTTATCTTTAACTTTTATTCTGCCAGTTCGGGTGCAAACCAACTCTTCTGTACAGGTCCCATTTTCCCTGAAATAGAGCCCAATGATCCAAAAATCTTATACCCTCCCTCCTACACCAACTCCTTAGCCACATGTTAATTGTATAATCTCCCGAGTTCTGGCCTCAGTAGCACGTGGCACAGGTAGCGATCCTGGGATCACAGCCCTAGAGGTCCTTCTCTTTAACTTAGCATCTAACTCCCTGAACTCCCTATGCAGAACCTTGTCACTCACTGTACCCATGTCATTGGTACCTACATGGGCCACGACCCCTGGATGTTCACCCTCCTACTTGAGAATGCTGAGGACTTGATCCAATATGTCCCAGACCCTGGAAGCTGGGAGGCAACATACCATCCAGGAATCTCATTCTCACCCACAGAACCTCTTTTCTTTTTCCCAACCCAATGAATCCCTTATCAGAACAGTGCATCTCTTCTCCCCACTTCATATCTGAGTCACAGAGCCAGGCTCTGACTTTCCTCTGTTAGGTCATTCCCCCCAACACTATTCAAAGTGATATACCTGCTGTTGAAGCAGATGGCCACAGGGGTACTCTGCACTGGCTCCTTAACACCGTTGCCCTTCCTGCATGTCACTGAGTTTCCTACATCCAGTACCTTGGGTGTAACTACCTCTCTATATGTCCTATCTATCACCCCCTCAGCCTCCTGAATGATCCAGAGTTCATCCAGTTCCAGCTCCAACTCCTTAACGCTGCATCTGGATGCCCTTCTCCTAATTGTAGTCATCAGGGACACTGGAGATCTCCCTGCTTTCTCACATCCCGCAAGAGGAGCATTCAGCTATCCTGCCTGGCATTACTACTGCCCTAACTGAGTAGATGTAAAGAGGGGAGGGAAAAGAAAACTTTCCCTAGAGCTTTTCTATACTTTTTTTGCCTTCTCTGACTGAAGCTTTGAAGAGCTAAAGCCTCAAGATCACCTCTCTGACCCTGTCCACTCCACCAATAGCCACTGTGCATGCCCTGCCCTCCTTTAACTTGCTCTTGCTAATCAATTCCAAACGTCAATTGCTCACCAGTCAGCCAATATTCTACCCATGTTAGTATCTTTCCTGTAATACCATGGGCTCTTATCATGTTCAGCAGCCTCATGTGCAGCACCTTATCAAAGACCTTCTAAAAATCTAAGTAAGCAACATCCACTTCTTTGTCTACCCTGCCACTTATTTCCTCAAAGAACTCCAACAGATTCGTCAGGGAAGACTTCCCCTTAATGGAATCATGCTGACATCGGCCTGTTTATCATGAGTCTTTAAGTACCCCGAAACCTCATCATGAATAAAAGACTTTTAACATCTTGCCAACCACTGAAGTCGGGCTAACTGGCCTATAATTTCCTGTCTTTTGCCTCCCTTCCTTCTTGGAAAGTGGAGTGACAGTTGCAATATTCCTTGGAACTATGAACCAGATGAGATGAATCATGAGATGAGCTGGTTAAAAGTGAGTTCAGGGTGAAAATTGGCAGCAAAGGATTAAAATCTCTTGGTTCAAGGAGAGAGCAGGAAGCAGCATCTTTACAATCAAAAGCTTCAGCACTGCCTCCCAGACCCTGGGGGACTTCTGTGTGACAGTCTTGAACTCGTCTGCACTTCACTGAATAATGCCAACAGCAATTCTGAACAGTGAGTCTCACTACTCACCTGCCCACACATTCACACTCTGTACACCTGCAGCCAGGAGGTCCCATTTAAAATACCATTGTAATGTTCGCACTACTTCTATCCAGAAATGTTAATTATGAAATACTAGAGCTAGGTATAAAGGACACAAGAAGCTAATCCAAAGAGCCTAGATCAGGCATGGGCAAACTACGGCTCGGGGGCCATATGCGGCCCATTAAGCTTTTTAATCCGGCGCGCAGAACTTGATGAAATTATATTAATAAACCTTGTTAATGTTTTTTCCCCGCAATTCTGGCGTTTTCCCAATAGATGACGCACCCTATATACATTGACCTTTGTTGAGGTGCAGCGTATTATTCCACATTTGCGCTTTACTCTTTGACCTCTCACCCCTTCTGTAAAGATGAGTGGAGCTAAGAAAAGAAAAGTGGATAGAGAATGTCGGGTGTTTAATAAGGAGTGGACAACTAAATATCTTTTTACCGAACACCGATCAACTGCTGTATGCCTGATATGCCAAGAGACTGTGGCGGTTTTTAAAGAATATAATATCAGCCGTCACTTTGCCACAAAACATGCCAACTATGCTAGCAACCAGTCAACGAAAGAACGGGAAGCTAATGCTCAGAGGTTGTGTGGTGAACTAGATATACCTGTCTGACTGCTCCTGTGGCTCCTCCCACAGACCCTGCTGACTGCTCCTGTGGCCCCTCCCACAGACCCCTGTATAAAGGCGACTGTGGTCTGCTGCTCTCCCTCATTTTCCCAGGATGTAGTGTTGTTCTTCAGTCAATAAAAGCCGATATCTCACTTCCTAAGTCTCAGCGTGAGTTATTGATGGTGCATCAGGTTGGCAGCTAATTTACAGGCTCAACAAAATTTTTTTCACCGTCAAACTGCCATTCATGAGTCAAGTACCAAGGCGAGTTTTATGCTGTCATTCAAATTAGCAAAGGCCAGCAAGCCTCTGTCTGAAGGCGAGTTTTTAAAAGAATGTATGGTGGAGACAGCAAGTGTATTGTGTCCGGAGAGCAAAGACAAATTTGAAAAAATCAGTTTATCACGCAGGACAGTGACTCGCCATGTGGAACTGATAGATGAAGATATAACCAGCGACTTAAATAAAAAGGCAGAGTCATTCACGTTATATTCATTAGCACTGGATGAAAGCAATGATGTAAAAGACACTGCTCAGCTCCTCATTTTTATCCGAGGAATTAACAATACTTTTGAAATAACGGAGGAGTTTTTGACAATGGAGTCTCTGAAAGGAAAAACACGGGGAGACCGGGTGTCTGCTGTCATCGAAAATATGAAGCTCCCTTGGAGTAAACTTATCAACGTCACCACAGATGGATCTCCTAATCTGACAGGGAATAATGTTGGCCTGCTGAGGAGAATACAGAATAAAGTGAAAGATGAAAATCCTGACCAGGATGTTATTTTCCTTCACTGCATCATCCACCAGGAATCTCTATGTAAATCGGTATTACAGCTGAATCATGTTGTGAATCCTGTCGTAAAACTTGTCAACTTTATACGTGCAAGGGGACTTCAGCACTGTCAGTTCATCACGTTCCTGGAGGAAACTGATGCGGATCACCAGGACCTACTTTATCACTCCCGTGTCCGCTGGTTAAGTTTGGGCAAAGTGTTTCAATGAGTATGGGAGCTCAAAGAGGAGATTGGTGCATTTTTGGAGTTACTGAGGAAGGCCGGCGAATTTCCTGAGCTGAGCAACAAGAGCTGGCTTTGTGACTTTGCGTTTGCTGTGGATATATTTTCACACATGAATGAACTGAACATGAAGCTACAGGGGAAGGATCAGTTTGTGCATGACATGTACACAAACGTGAAAGCCTTTAAATCCAAGCTGGCTTTTTTCTCCAGGCAAATTTTGAATAAGTTATTCACTCATTTTCCCACACTAGCCACGCTGGAAGAGGCCGGCGCAAATGTGAAAAAATACAGCGAGTCACTGGATGCGCTGCACAGAGAATTCTGCCGTCGCTTTTCTGATTTTGAAAAAATTGACAAGTCACTTCAGTTGGTGGCCTGTCCCCTGTCACAAGATCCTGAAACAGCACCAGAGGAGCTACAGCTGGAACTGATCGACCTTCAGTCTGACCCCGTCTTAAAAGAGAAGTTCAACTCTCTTAAACTGAATGACTTTTATGCCTCACTTGGTAAAGAGGTGTTTCCAAACCTCCGGAGGACGGCACAGAAGATGCTGGCGTTGTTCGGCTCGACCTATTTGTGTGAATAGGCATTCAGCGTCATGAACATCAACAAAGCCAGCCACAGATCCAAGTTAACTGACCAACACCTCAGATCCATCCTGAGAATCGCCACAACAAAACTAAATTCAGACTTTGATGCGCTGGCTAAAAAGGGAGACCAACAACACTGTTCCCACTGAAATTAAAAATAAGTTTCTTCGTTGTGTTATGTAAAAAATGCATTTGAAAATATTTTTTTCAATAAGCCTTACATGTTACATGTCATTTCTGTTAAGTGATGGACATGAGTAGTGCACAGGTGCACGTACGTTCTCAAAATAAAAGATGCGCTCCAGATCAAATAACGCGCTCCGCATACTGGCGCGCTGTCACTGTTCTGTCCTTGTGCTGGTCGTTGTTGAGTTTTGGCACAGGGGACAATTGAATAAGAAGGAGCAGGACAAGTAGACCTGCATCTCCTACCGTTTTTGAAATAAAGACAGTCAGGAGGAGAGTGATGATGATAATATCTTGAAGGATAACAGAATTTTCAGTGCTTTAAAATAATAACTGTTACTATTAAAAAAAGCTGTATTTTATTCATTTAATTTTCAGTGTTTTAAAAGTCATTTCAATAAATAGCTAAATACCATGGGACTTCAAAGACAGATATTTTGTTGTAATGCATTTGTTCATTTTCAATTGAAATTAAAGCACATGTTTTCTACATATCCCATGATATTTTATTTTCTCTTATGAGGTGTATTACCAAAACACTCCGTCCATCTGCTCCTGGTCCGGCCCCCCTGTCAAATTTTAGAACCCTTTGTGGCCCACAAGTCAAAAAGTTTGCCCACCCCTGGCCTAGATAATATTTCAGAGTGGGTCACCATTCATTGGCATCCTATCATTCTGGCAGAGACACCATCAGACACAGAACAGACATCCTAATATAAGCACTGCAATTCATCGTTGACTTGATATCATGGACATTTTGACATTTAAATAGAATTATTATTAACCATAGATTTAAATTCCAAAATCAGAATAAATGTTCGTGAAAATGGAACCCAATAATACGATTGAAATCTATTCAAAGGCAGTTGGCTCACGGGTGACCTAGGAAGGAGCCTTCCTTTGGCGGGTGAGTGCATGGGATAAGGACCGGACAATCCTCCAACAAGGCCACTGCTATGTATGATTCTGGAAGGAGAGACACAGGTACGTCCACTCTGCATAAAATTAATTTGTGCATTAGATTTATCATTCTATACAATTAAAGCACAAAATGTCAGAGTTTGCACTCAGTAAGTTTACTAAGTACCTAAGTGCTACAAAAATTCCTGTGCCCTTTGCTCAAGGATGATCACAGAAGATCGTTTATATCTCTGTTAGAGATTTATCTCTTTCTGTTCTTCCTTAAGAAGTCCCCTTCCATCAGCGATACTTCTAAGTGAAATGAAAATAATTCATTTTGCTTATACGAAATCAGCCCATATCTGTTGTGAAGATTCCTGGGTTTAACTCAATCATCTTAGGGCAGGATACACATCCCATGATTGAGACGAACATTGAACATTAGGGCAATTTGATCTGTAATTGCTTCATAAGTTTACAGTGTGTGTTTGAACATTTCCCGTGTTATTTTTTCATCATTGGCTCAATCACTGACGCATTCAGCTCATTGTCTCATAGAAACATAGAAACATAGAAAATAGGTGCAGGAGTAGGCCATTCAGCCCTTTGAGCCTGCACCACCATTCAGTATGATCATGGCTGATCATCCAACTCAGAACCCTGTACCTGCTTTCTCTCCATACCCCCTGATTCATTTAGCCACAAGGGCCATATCTAACTTCCTCTTAAATATAGCCAATGAACTGGCCTCAACTGTTTCCTGTGGCAGAGAATTCCACAGATTCACCACTCTCTGTGTGAAGAAGTTTTTCCTCATCTCGGTCCTAAAAGGCCTCCCCTTTATCCTTAAACTGTGACCCCTCATTCTGGACTTCCCCAACATCGGAAACAATCTTCCTGCATCTAGCCTGTCCAATCCATTTAGAATTTTATACATTTCAATAAGATCCCCCCTCAATCTTCTAAATTCCAGTGAGTATAAGACTAGTCGATTCAGTCTTTCTTCATATGCAAGTCCTGCCATCCCAGGAATCAATCTGGTGAACCTTCTCTGTACTCCCTCTAAGGCAAGAATGTCTTTCCTCAGATTAGGGGACCAAAACTGCACACAATATTCTAGGTGTGGTCTCACCAAGGCCTTGTACAACTGCAGTAAAACCTCCCTGTTCCTGTACTCAAATCCTTTTGCTACGAATACCAACATACCATTTGCCTTTTTCACCGCCTGCTGAACCTGTATGCCCACCTTCAATGACTGGTGTACAATGACACCCAGGTCTTGTTGCATCTCCCCTTTTCCTAATCGGCCACCATTCAGATAATAATCTGTTTTCCTGTTCTTGCAACCAAAGTGGATAACTTCACATTTATCCACATTAAATTGCATCTACCATGAATTTGCCCACTCACCTAACCTATCCAAGTCACCCTGCATCCTCTTAACATCCTCCTCACAGCTAACACCGCCGCCCAGCTTTGTGTCATCCGCAAACTTGGAGATGCTGCATTTAATTCCCTCGTCCAAATCATTAATATATATTGTAAACAACTGGGGTCCCAGCACTGAGCCTTGCGGTACCCCTCTAGTCACTGCCTGCCATTCTGAAAAGGTCCCGTTTACTCCCACTCTTTGCTTCCTGTCTGCCAACCAATTCTCTATCCACATCAATACCATACCCCCAATACAGTGTGCTTTAAGTTTGCACACTAATCTCCTGTGTGGGACCTTGTCAAAAGCCTTTTGAAAATCTAAATATACCACATCCACTGGCTCTCCCCTATCCACTCTACTAGTTACATCTTCAAAAAATTCTATAAGGTTCGTCAGACATGATTTTCCTTTCACAAATCCATGCTGACTTTGTCCAATGATTTCACCTCTTTCCAAATGTGCTGTTATCACATCTTTGATAACCGACTCTAGCATTTTCCCCACCACCGATGTCAGACAGATGTCTCATTTATTATCAATCCAAAAATAGTTGAAGGAAACTTTACTGGGGAATCAAAGTTCTCCTGGATGGAATAGAATATATCAGAATGTAATTTAAAAAAAACAATTTATTAAACTATTCTGAAGACTTAATGCTACTGAATAGAACAAAAGACTGGTAGACCGGTAGTGAGGAGCTCAAAGGGTTCTATTTATGAAGGGTTTTCTGATTTATGTTGTGAAATAGAAATTACAGGTACCTATCTCCACACAGAAAGCAAAGATGGTTTGAATTTAAAAACTGAAAGTAAAGGCACCAATGCAGATTTCAAAAAAGTTGAGAATACTGAGGGAGAAAGCATGTAAATCCAAGGAAGTGATATTAAATGCAGAACCCACACACCCAGAGCTTCTCTGTGCTTAGTCAAAGGCGTTTAATACTAATCACTGAAGCACAACTGAGCTGCTTGGTTTCTCTCTCTCTCAACTCTTTTGCAGTGTTGCTAATTGTTGACTTTAGACCATTTGCCACTGTAACACCAAGGATACCTACAGAAATGTTAAGCAGTACGGAACTTGAAATAATTGTGTGATAATAGGCAGGGTAAAGACCCTGCCTATTTTATAGTGAGCAATAATTAATCATCCTTTTGGCCTAATGTTACAGAGGTTTTTCCAGACATAATACAAAACTTTTTCACTCATTGTTTCCTGGATAGAAATTGAGATTAATATTTGGAATGTACTAGAGTATTGACTCTTAATTCAGCTAAGGATGAGCTTGCATTTATGTTAGAGCTTCTCTCAATGTCTGGACATCCAAAATATTTTGGAGCTAATAGAGTATATTTTAAATGCAATGTAGAAAACCTGACAGCCAACTTGTTCACAGAAAGGTTCCAGATAGAGATATTAATCCCTATTGTTCAAGATTTTAGTAGATGAAGAAAATAATGATGGAATTGTAAATGGTCCACATACTCTACACTGAGTAGTTTTACACATATATTTATTTTTTGAGGTGGACGTAGTGAGTTTCACTGAGTTAATATTGTTTTTCTTGGATCTACATCATCATTAGTACCTCCTTGCAAACTGAAGATACAGATGACTGCAGATGCTGGAATTCCATACAAAACTCTGGAGAAACTCAGCAGGGCAGGCATCAATTATAGAGGGAAATGAACAGTCCAGATGCAGGTCCAGATAAGGAGTCTTGACCCCAAAATGTCAACTGTTCAATTCCTTCCATAGATGCTGCCTAAGCTATGAATTCCTCCAGTGTGTTCCACTTTTTTTTACAAGTATCCACCTTTTATTTTCCTAAACTGGTAGTTAACAAGTATATTAAAGTTATCTGCTAACAATCAGTTCCTTTAACTTTCTTCCTACTAGGGAAAAGCAGCTTTCTGCCACCTCCCTACCCATCCCTTCCCACCCTCTTCACAGCTGCTCCATTAACATTAATAGCTCAATAGTGTATGGAACAAGAGACAAGCAGACCTGGTCATAGTTCAATCATGGCCTTGGAAGCTGCAGACTTAATATACTGCTTCACTGTTTTCCATTTACTGAGCTTCAGTCAGTTCATAGTCATCACTGAGAAATAGCAGAAATCTAACCTCTATAAAAATGTTATATCCCATTATATTGAATTGAATTGACTTTATTACTTACATCCTTCATATACATGAGGAGTAAAAAATCCACGTTATGTCTCCATCTAAATATGCAATGTGCAATGTGCAATTATAGTAATTTATAATAAATATTATGTAGAACAGGATAGTCAATATAACATAGAAAGACAGTTGTGTCAGCATGAATTAAGCAGCCCGATGGCCTGGTGGAAGAAGCTGTCCCGGAGCCTATTGGTCCTGGCTTTTATGCTGAGGTACTGTTTCCCGGATGGTAGCAGCTGGAACGGTTTGTGGTTGGGGTGACTCAGGTCTCCAATGGTCCTTCAGTCCCTTTTTACACAGCTGTCTTTGTAAATGTCCAGTGTAGTGGGAATAGTAACTTCCCTGTGAATAGTGGGAAGTCCACATCTACTGATGCGCTGGGCTGTCCGCACCACTCTGCAGAGTCCTGCAATTGAGGGGAGTACAGTTCCCATACCAGGCAATGATGCAGCCAGTCAGGATGCTCTCACTTGTGCCCCTATAGAACATTCTTAGAATTTGGGGGGCTGTATCAAACTTCTTTAACCATCTGAGGTGAAAGAGGCACTCTTGTGCCTTTTTCACCACACAGTTGGTATGTACAGACCATGTGAGTTCCTCAGGACATTTATGCCGAGGAACTTTAAGCTCTTCATCCTCTCAACTCCAGATCCATTGATGTCGATAGGGGTTAGCCTGTCTCCATTCCTCCTGTAGTACACAACGGGCTCCTTTGTTTTACCATAAAGCAATATGTGTGGTAAACTACATATACCTGTCTGGACACGCCCCCCTGCTGACTGCTCCTGTGGCTCCTCCCACAGACCCCTGTATAAAGGCGATTGGAGGCACTGCTCCTCCCTCAGTCTCCAGGATGTTGTGTGGTGGTCTCTTGCTGCTAATAAAAGCCTATCGTTTGCCTCCCGTCTCCGAGAGTTATTGATGGTGCATCAATATGTAAGCCTATTTTTGTATCAAAAATCTTCCTACACTGTTATTTAACCACTGTAGTTTAACAATAAAAATTATGTTACTGTCATTGCATTGAATGATGTAGAAGTCAAACCAATATGTCAGCTTTTTTGTTTTGGCTCAGGGAATGTAATAAAAATACATTTTGTTTAATTATTTAGTAGTGTGCTGTGCTAGACCCATGGGGGAATAGTATGATATGAGGCACTAAGATATCGTGCACTCTGAAGAGCTGTTAAAGTTGAGGTCCCGGTCTGAGAACTGACCAATAGCATCATCAAGGATGGGATATGGAGGCAGGGTGGTTAAGTTACTAAACCAACAACTAGGACTGTGATGAAATAGCAGAATCGACTTCATGTGCTGGATAGCCTGATTCTACTCCCTGTGTCTTATTGTCTTATAGTTCTGAACCATTGATCCAGAAGCATAGATTGATGCACGTGACAGAAGCTGGGAAATGTAAATGCCAATAATTAAATAAATCTAGAATTTTAAGGAAAAGTATCCTCTGTAATAGTATCCACGGAATTACCAGAGTGTCCTTCAAAGCTCTAACTGGTCACTAACATCCACAAGGGAAGAAAGTCTGGAGAAAAAATGCTAACTGCTGCAAGGACTCAGCAGGTCAGGCAGCATCTGAGGAGGCAAAAAGAATGAACATGAAGAGAAGAGATAGCCATTGTAATGAGGTAAGAAGGAGGGGTGGGATGGGGGCTGGTAGGGGATGGGTTGAGCAGGGTAAGAAGGGGAGTGATGGAACCAGGTGTGGAAGGATTTGGAGTTGGGAGGTGGTGGCTTGTTGGTGATTAATGATAATAATTATAAGTAATAACTATTATTAGAAGCAAAGAAGGGAAAGAAAAAATGATGCTGATGGAGCCAAGTGGGGAAGAGAAGGATGGAGGCAGAAACAGAGACTAGAAGGTGGTATCCCAATTTCCCTCGGGATCAATAAAGTATGTCTGTTTCTGTCTGTCTGTCTAAGTGGAGAAAGAGGCTGCAGATTCTAGATATTGATAAGTAAGGAATGTGATAAGTGGGGAATGATGGGCAGATAGATTCTGTGGGGAGGGGGCAGGAAAACCAGAAGGAATAGAGTGTGGGTGACCGGCAGATGGAACCAGGTGAAGTGGGGAACAAGGCTGAGCGATGGGTTCTGGGGGCTGGGGTGGGGAGGAGAAGGGAACCAGATATATTGAGAAAGGAGTACTAGGTGTATGGTTTACCAAGAATATAGAATACTTAATGCTCTTCCTGTAGCGTTAGAACATAGAACATAGAATACAGAAAACCTACAGCACAATACAGGCCCTTTGGCCCACAAAGCTGTGCCAAACATGTACTTACTTTAGGAATTACCTAGGGTTACCCATATAACCATATAACCATATAACCATATAACAATCACAGCACGGAAACAGGCCATTCTGGCCCTCCTAGTTCGTGCCGAACTCTTAATCTCACCTAGTCCCACCTACCCGCACTCAGCCCATAACCCTCCACTCCTTTCCTGTCCATATACCTATCCAATTTTACCTTAAATGACACAACTGAACTGGCCTCTACTACTTCTACAGGAAGCTCATTCCACACAGCTATCACTCTCTGAGTAAAGAAATACCCCCTCGTGTTTCCCTTAAACTTTTGCCCCCTAACTCTCAAATCATGTCCTCTCATTTTTCTGAGCCCTCTATTTCTCTAAGCTCCATGTACCTATCCAGGAGTCTCTTAAAAGACCCTATTGTAACAGCCTCCACCACCATCGCTGGCAGCCCATTCCACGCAGTCACCACCCTCTGCGTAAAAAATTTACCCCGATATCTCCTCTGTACCTACTTCCCAGCACCTTAAACCTGTGTCCTTTTGTGGCAACCATATCAGCCCTGGGAAAAAAGCCTCTGACTATACACACGGTCAACGCTTCTCATCATCTTGCACACCTCTGTCAGGTCACGTCTCATCCTCCGTCAAGGAGAAAAGGCAGAGTTCACTCAACCTATTCTCATAGGCATGCTCACCAATCC
The DNA here is from genome assembly GCF_048418815.1 of Hemitrygon akajei. Taxonomy (NCBI): domain Eukaryota; kingdom Metazoa; phylum Chordata; class Chondrichthyes; order Myliobatiformes; family Dasyatidae; genus Hemitrygon; species Hemitrygon akajei. The sequence continues at coordinate 57,219,151 of NC_133140.1, forward strand.
AGGCAACATCCTTGAAAATCTCCTCTGCACCCTTTCTATAGTTTCCACATCTTTCCTGTCGTGAGGTGACCAGAACTGAGCACAGTACTCCAAGTGGGGTCTGACCAGGGTCCTATAAAGCTGTAACATTACCTCTCAGCTCTTAAAGTCAATCCCACAGTTGATGAAGGTCAATGCACCGTATGACTTCTTAACTACACAGTCAACCTGCACAGCAGCTTTGAGTGTCCTATGGACTTGGACCCCAAGATCTCTCAGATCCTCCACACTGCCAAGAGTCTTCCCATTAATGCTATATTCTGCCATCATATTTGACATACCAAAATGAACCATCTCACACTTACCTGGGTTGAACTCCATCTGCCACTACTCAGCCCAGTTTTGCATCCTATCGATGTCCCACTGTAACCTCTGACAGTCCTCCACACTATCCACAACACCCCCAACTTTTGTGTCATCAGGAAATTTACTAACCCATCCCTCCACTTCCTCATCCAGGTCGTTTATAAAAACCACGAAGAGAAGTGTTCCTGGAACAGATCCCTGAGGCACACCACTGGTCACCAACCTCCATGCAGAATATGACCCGTCTTCAACCACTCTTTGCCTTCTGTGAGCAAGCCAGTTCTGGATCCACAAAGCAAGGTCCCCTTGGATCCCATGCCTCCTTACTTACTCAATAAGCCTTGCATCGGTACCTTGTCAAATGCCTTGCTGAAATCCATATACACTACATCTATTGCTCTACCATCATCAATGTGTTTAGTCACATCCTCAAAAAACTCAATCAGGCTCGTAAGGCACAAATTGCCTTTGACAAAGCCATGCTGACTATTCCTAATCATATTATGCCTCTCCAAATGTTCATAAATTCTGCCTTTCAGGATCTTTTCCATCAACTTATCAACCACTGAAGTAAGACTCACTGGGCTATAATTTCCTGGGCTATCTCTAATCCCTTTCTTGAATAAGGGAACAACATCTGCAACCCTCCAGTCCTCCGGAACCTCTCCCGTCCCCATTGATGATGCAAAGATCATTGTCAGAGGATCAGGAATCTCCTCCCTCGTCTCCCACAGTAGCCTGGTATATCTCATCTGGTCTTGGTGACTTATCCAACTTGATGCTTTCCAAAAGCTGCAGCACATCCTCTTTCTTAATGTCCGTATGCTCAAGCTTTTCAGTCCACTGTAAATCATCCATATAATCACCAAGGTCCTTTTCCATAGTGAATACTGAAGCAAAGTATTCATTAAGTATCTCCGCTATCTCCTCCAGTTCCTTACACACTTTTCCACTATCATGTTTGATTGGTCCTATTCTCTCATGTCTTATCCTCTTGTTCTTCACATACTTGTAGAATGCCTTGGGGTTTTCCTTAATCCTGCTCGCCAAGGTCTTCTCATGGCCCATTCTGGCTGTCCTAATTTCATTCTTAAGCTCCTTCCTGCTAGCCTTATAATCTTCTAGATCAGGGAAGGAATTCTACTCTCTGTAACAATTCTGACCTGTGGTCAGGCCCTCATGACCTTGAACCAGTTGAGTATCAAATAGGGAAGGCAGCAATTCCTTCACTTAATGTGAACAAATAAACCTGGACACAAACTGAGTGTGAGGATCACTCACACCCAGGACTTCCATTAGTAATCTCCAGGCCTCATAACCAGCACTAGTCTACCAAGGATTACAAGGGATGGTCCAGTGAAAAAATTACCCCAACTGGTCTTGTTCTTATCATACATCTAGCTCACCTATCTGCTGCAAAGAGTTCTTTTGCTCTGACATGCCACCCGTTGGTTGCTAATGCAAGAATTTCTGTCCTTATGATTCCAGGGTTCTCAAATCATATCGTGATTCACAGAATAGAGAACAGTATTTATATACTGAAATAGGTTGTGGTAGGACCACTTTAATATTTAACAGAGAGCTATATAACAGTTTATATAACCCCAGGTTGGTGAGGCAGATTGTGGTAAACCATGTATATAGGTTGTAACTGGGTTATCTGTCTGGACTTGCCTGGGCACGCCCCTCTGCTGACTGCTCCTGTGGCTCCTTCCACAGACCCCTGTATAAAGGTGATTGTGTCACTGCTCCTCCCACTGTCCAGGAGGGACATCCAGCATGGACGTGGATCCATTTTATTGTTAATAAAAGCCTTTCAGTATTTACTCTACTTCCAGTCTTTTGGAGTAATTGATAGTGCATCACAGATACAATGTGATATTTCACTAAAATCAGATCATTAATCTAAACAAAAACACTAACTTAACCATCAGGCATTTGGGAGAGCCTCAAATCATTCAGAGACTAACACACTACTTGAATGGAAACTTCACATTTAACGATGAGATTGTGAAATATCACATTTTCTTTTCACATTTTTCTTCCTTGTAAGGTCAGCAGATGAAAAAAAATTAACTACCAATTGAAATGCTGATTTTTGATAGTCATGAGATAATTTTCTATACCATCTACTCAATATCATTGACAAGTTTAGTGATTTAATGTGAAATATAATTAAATGAGATATATTGGGAAAATAATAAACACAAGAAATTCTGCAGATGCTGGAAATTCAAGTAACACACACAAAAAGCTGGAGGAACTCAGCAGGCCAGGCAGCATTTATGGAAATGAGAAAACAGTCGATGTTTCAGGCCGAGACCCTTCTTCAGGACAGGAAAGGAAGGGAGAAGATGACAGCCAGAATAAAAAGCTGGGGGGAGAGGATATTGTGTATTTAATATTTCACTTGTATTTGAGTAATCTTGAGTGTGTGTGTGTGTGTGTGTGTGTGTATATATATATAAATACATTGCTTGATTAAGCATGCTTGTTCATTTAAATAATTAATTATGGCCTATACATGACTTGCAACATCATCACGCTACCTACCACCTGAGTAAACACCAAGTTAGACCTGCAATCCTGAACTGTCTTCCTTTGAATTAGTTTAAAGTTTTGAAGTTACAAAACATAACATTGGCAACGAGGTAGTTTGAAAATAAACCAGAGTCGGCTATTAACCTGTTGAAGTGCAGAAAAATGTTTGGACTAAAAAAAATGCGATGGTCTAATTGTTTTAAAAAACAGCCCAGCACATGCAGAGACATTTGAGTTAAAAGAAGAGCTGTACAACACAAGTTCTTCGGAAGGGAAGATTTAACGTGATTTTAAAATAAGTCAGAATATGAAAGAACCCACCAGTTCATAATGAATGATTACCCAGTGATAATAATCATAAAAAAGCAGAAATGGCTGGCTACACTGGAGATATTGACATGGTTGATTACACAACAGATAACTGGATGTTATATACTGAGCAAATTGAACACTATTTTGAAGCAAATGTAATAACCAATGAGAAACAACCACCAATTTTGCCAAGTGCATTGGGTTTAAAGAAGTAAAGTTTGCTTCAAAATTTGATTGCTCCAACCCAACCAGCGAAATGAGCTTTGCTGATATTGTCAAAGTAACACAGAAACATTTAGAATCAAAGCCATTGTTGATTACAGAATACTTTAGGTTTCATAAGTGGAATCAAAAAGAAGGGGAGTCCATTTTGACGTATGTGGCTGAATTGAAGAGACTGTCTGGTCATTGCCAGAACAATAATAGTCTTAATGATGCACTGCACTGAGAGATCATTTAGTTTGTGGAATCTTACAAGAAATCATTCAGAAATGACTCCTAACTGAAGCACAACTGACATTTAAAAGAGCAGTTGAAATCGCTGTTTCAATGGAAACAGCAGAGACGCAAATGAGTTGCAGCCAAGAATTAAAGTGAGCATGAACAAAATTTCAGTGTCTAGGCAGAGGGCTCCCTGGCCGAACAAACTGTGTTACTGTTGTGAGAGAGAGTAAGAGAGAGAGAGACAGACAGACAGACAGAACATTCGAACACAGGACACAGGACACAGGGACCTTCCTTCGGGAGCAGCAAGCAAGAGGGAGAGAGAGAGAGAGAGACCATCATACGCAGATATCTTCCTCCAGCAACAGCGAGCAAGAGGCTGATAGATAGCGTGGAACACCTGCTCGTCCTCTGCACTCACCTCAATGATTTCAATCTTTCTCACTGCTATAATCAGCAAGATTGACGAGAGAAGGAGTCAAACATGGATTCGCACCCCGTCTCCAGCCTTCTTGGCCTGAAGGCCACATCCTTTTGCTTGAAGCCTCAGGAAACACCCTCCGAGACAGCAGAGCGCCACATCCCTCAATTGGCCTGAAAACATGCCACCAAAGTGTAGACCACAGGCTCCAACAGGAGCAGAACCACATTTGAAAGATAAAGAAGAGGTAAAAGAAATGAAAGTAGTTTCATGAACATAATGGAGGATGTCGCCCTTGGTTGCGTTGTTTGCTGGTGTCATCTTCTTCCAGAATTTACAACGGGGCTCACCAATGTAGAGAAGGCCACATTGGGAGCATCAGAAAATTATGCAGCTAACACTTACTTGGAGAAAATGAAGGGCAACAGTAAAACATTCAGAAGATAAGGCACTGGCCTGACTCGTTGCACTGAACAGCCGCTTGGTGTGGTTTCTATGCCATTCTGTGTGAGAGGAGGAGTTGCCATTAGTGGTGCACTGGCTGCATTGAAAAAGATAAAAAAGAAGCTAAGCAAATGGTACACAAGTGAATCAAAGTGTATGTGCGGTTAACCAAGTGAAACATTACAGAGGGGTAAGAAAGGCAGCATGGATAGCACAGTGTGAGGTCTATTTAGTTTGTTAAAATGATTATACTTCTGGATACATCAACATGTACGTACATCAAACTGAGTTTGACATCTATTCTATCTGTAGTCTAAAAATAAATATATTAAAAGCTATGACTGCTGGCAATAATTTCTTTTATACTTAACTGATTGTGCTATTAATGATCTCTCTTGTCCTGAATGGGAAGAGATAAACACAGTTTACACAATCCTTGATCTCATAAAAGGCAGCATAATTTTCCACACATTTCCTATATATTTTACTTTCACTTCAAGCAGGTTTGACTTGTCATCTAGGTTCCAAAATTAATTGATTCTGTCTTCAAAAAATGTTTTCAGTAGAGATTGGCTGAATTACTCAGTGGAACACTACGTTTCTATGCAAATAATCCCTATGTTAACCTAGCAGTGCAGGATTTTCAACATCGCAGTGCAGCTGGTTAAAGTTCAGAGAAGCTGCAACTGAAAAAGTGAAAGGAAATCTGGAGATGATCAGATACAGAATATTCAGAATAGATATGAAGTTTTGACTGAAACGTAAAAGATGAAAGGAATGAAATTGAGCTTTGCAGCCTGAGTAACATAGACAATTGTGAACTGGCAGCTTCGTCCATTTTCAGTTCTTCTCCTATTCACTTCAATGAATAGTTGGTATGCAGCCTGTATTCATTGTACATTCTTTCTAAACGGTGAGCTTTCTTTTCGTACTTGTAAGAGGGGTCGATGAGGTCATCTGTGTGTAGTATTGAAGGCAACTTAATCTAACTTGTTTTATGGAAAAATGACAGCTTTTGGTCAGCTGACCATTTTACATTAACATGCAAAAAACGAACTGCCAGAAGATCTCCAAAGTCAAGCTGCATCAGTGAAGGCGAAGGTAGGCGTCACCACTTCAGGTTAAGACCTTGAATTAGAGCTGAGAAGAGGAAAATGTACATAGAGGTGCATTGGGGGGGGGGAGGGCTGGAACAGGGGCTGATGATGGGCAGATGGAACTGGGTCGAGGAGGCAGAGAGGGATGGAAGAAGTAAACATAAGGAGAGAAAACCTGAGAGGATTGGTTGGAGTGAGAAGGGCAGAAGAGAAATTCCAATGTTCATGTCCTTGATGTGTAGGCTGCCCACGTGGTATGTGAGGTAAAGTTAGTTTACATTTGGCGCCACTAAAAGCAGCAAAGACCAAAGGAGACAGTTTGATGCAGGAAGGGGAAGGGGAATTGTAATGCCATGCAACTAGAAGCTCACGTTAGCCATTATGGGTGGAGTGCAAGTGCTTTGCACCCCTGATCTTGTCAATGTAGAGGAGACCACATCACAAGCTTCAAGTACAATAGACCAGGTTGAAGAAGGTGCCTGTGAATTGTTGCCTGACCTGGAAATGGTGTCTAGGTCCCTGGATGGTGATGGAGGAGGAGGTATGATTGCAACATTTAAGAGGTGTTTGGATAGATACACGGTGGGGAAGGGCCTTAAACAACAGTTTGATCTGATGAGAATGTGGTTAAGAATGCAGGGTATTGAGAGTAGAGGCAGCAACAAACCTGGAGGCCAACCATAGCAGAAGTGGATGACCCCATGTTGGAAGTGTGGAGATGACATCGGGATCAAGAGGAACTCCTGGCTGGAGTAGGCTTCTACTCTCCAGTATTACCTTTACTATTCTTTAACTGTTCAGGCAGGGTCAGGGAAACTGAGGGGTGTACACAGCGATATTTAGTTTTGTATGTCTTACATTTTAGTGTTAAATGAACTAATAGAAGTAATAGTCAGTTAATATTCTTTAAGATTCTGTTTGTGTCTAATCAATTATTGTTATTGATGATGAATACTTGCAATATCAGTGACTGTTGTAAGGCTGAGCATTGTCTTCCTTGTGTGCTACTGAATCTTGAAAAGCCTTCAGAATGGCTTCCTCAAGGATATGAGATGGTTGGTTAATTCATACAGATGTTCCATTGAAACCTTTTTGTGCTTGAAGTCCTTACTTCAAGAGAGCTGCACTTGTTATGTTTGTTCTTAATAAAGACAAACAGCATAGGTAAAAATGCTAGCATATTTTATTCACAGGACACTTCAGTACATTTACTCTCCGTGTTTGGTCCTTATGCCAACTTCTGACACCATGTTTGTTCTTGATAAAAGACAAACTTGCCATGGGTAAAGCAACATATGTTTATTCACAGTTATTAGCTTCCAGCTCAACACAAGCGCACGTGACTACCAGCTCACCAATGCCACTTCAGGCTCCAGGTGAACTACCTGTTTTGCTCACTGGGAACTGTACACACATAATTACACATCTCCCCCTTGTAAAGAAAAAACAAACACAGTACTGTGTCCTCATAAACCTGGAAGAAACAATAATGCTTTACAACAAAGATGTTTACATTAATTTCAATTTAAATGAGCAAATACAGTCCTTTATTCCCTCATCAACTTTCAGTCAGTCATTGAGATGGTTTGATGATCTTTGTTGGTTTGCTGTTCATCTTCACAGATGTATTGCTTTCACTACCTGTGTTAGTATTAGTGCTTTTTTGTAAACTCTGACCAACAAATTTATTTTCTCATCCGCAGGTCTCTTTTGTGTACTAACAGGTGACATGTCAGGGTTATGTGTTGGAGCTTGTGGTCGTAGATCTACATGGTTCCTTCTCAGAGGTGTTCTCCGCTCTTTCTGGATCTGGTAGGAATATGGAGCTACTTCCTTTTGAACATATCCTTGCATGGACCATGTGCCAGAATCGTGACCTCGGATTCACACTTGATCTCCAGGTTTTAGGGCTGGTAGGGTTTTCACAGTCTTGTGATACTGTTTCTGTTTTTCTTCCCCCTTCTCTTTAGCCAATTTGACCTTGCGTGCTTCTTTAGGTGTCAGCACGTTTCCATGCACCGGAGGGTTAGTGTGTATGCATCAACCCCTCAGCATTTGGGCTGGTGAGAGGCTATTCTGCAGTGGCACACTTCTGTAAATCATCAGACTTGTGTGGAAATCCTCTTGTCCATCTTGCACCTTCTTTATGAGACCCTTCACTACCTCGACCGAACTCTCTGCAATGCCATTAGATTTTGGATGATGTGAGCTTGAAGTTACATGTTGAAACCATCAATCATTGGCAAAGGACTCAAACTCACAGCTCAAAAATTGTGGGCCATTATCTGATACTGCTTCACATGGTCCAGAAAGGAAGACCACTTTGATTGCAGTGTTGCAAACTCAGGGTAATTGGAAAAGAGTCTGTTACAACAATATGACTCTTTCCATTACAATCAAACAAATCCACTTCAACTTTGAATAATGGCTTGTCTGGTACAGTCTAGTCTAAGCAGTTCTGCTTACTGCTTTGGTTTACATATTTTACATGAAGCAGGGGTCTGGCTGGTGTCATGGTACATTCTTGGCCAGCACGTCACTTCACAAGCTCTTTGCTTACATTTTTCCTCTCCAATGTGCCTTTCATGTATTTTCTGGAGTACATCCTTGTGTAGTAACACTGGAATCACAGAACTGTTCCCTTTGAAGACTACTGACAGTTCAGCTCTACATGCCCAATAATCCCAATACACATTGGACTGTCATTCTTAGCTGCTGGCCATCCTTTCTGTACTGTCTGAGTGATTTTGTTGCTTCATCTGTCCCGGCTGTTTTCCAAATCTTCTTGGTTCTATCAGGAGATACTGAAATGGAGGCAACAATCATGTAAACATAGGCCTGTATATCAGCATTAATCTCTTTGTCACTCTTTTCTTTCTTGTTGACTGCTTGAGAAAACACATCAGAAGCAGACATATATTTTCCTATTCTGTCGATCATCTTCACGTCATATTTCTGCAGCCTTATCAACATGTGCTGTATCCTCACTGGATTGTGATTCAGTGGTTTCAACAGAATTGAGACCAATGGTTTATGGTCTGCCTCCACTTCAAAAGCTTGTCCATGGATGTGTCATGGTCCGGACCATTAATACCCTAGTTTCGCCTAATCCCTGTTTTATTGTGCCATGGTTCCGACCGTTAATTCCCCATTTGCTCCTCATTCTGTTTGATGACGGCACACCTAGTTTCCATCAAGGCCTGCAGCATAAAAACCCCAGCGTTACAACCACTAGTTGCCAGATGGTTGGTTTTGCCAGTGTGGTAATTAACGTTTCCCAGCTGCTTAGGACTACGTGTCCTAAGTGTTGCTGCAGTACTGATAATTACCTGTGAAACTCAGTCTCTTCGTGTCAAGGTCAGTTTTCTAAGTTCTAATTCAGTTCCGAGGTTTACCTGTGAAACCCAGCCTCACCGTGTCAAGACAAGTCTTCTAAAGTTTTACTTCAGCACCGGGGTTTGCCTGCGTTACTGCGTTACTTCCATGCTGAGAAGAGTTTTGTCTGCCGTTTTCCCTTCTCAAGATAAATTCTTCCTGTCTCCAGCCTTCCTGCTCTCCCGCCTGTTTGCTGTTCATGTCTGCATCCTAACTAAATCTCCGTGCCTGTGTCCTGCACTTGGGTTCACCTCGTTCATTGCAACTAGATGTACTGATGGAACCTTTCACATATATATGTGCTGGCAAGAAGCCCTTTCTCTATTTGTGCATAGTTGGCTTCTGTACTTGTTCAGGCTCTTGATGCACAGGCCACTGTTTGCCATGTGTCATCATGCTGCTGCAGTAGTACTGCTCCAAAGCCATACAGTGACGCATCAGCCAAGATCCTCGTACACCTTTCTGGGTCATAAAACTTCAGCATGGGCTGTTCAGTTAGGATTTTTTCAGCCTCTGGAAACACACTTCTTGCTTGTGAAACCAAGGTCTTTTAAAAGACTCTTAGATAGGTACATGGAGCTTAGAAAAAAAGAGGGTTATGTGGTAGGGAAATTGTAGGCAGTTTCTAGAGTAGGTTACATGTTCGGCACAACATTGTGGGCCAAAGGGCCTGTAATGTGCTGTAGATTTCTATGTTCTATATTCTAAACTAAATCCACTCATCTCACTACTCAAGCAATAACTAGGTGGTGCTGACACAGTAGACAGTTGAGGGATGAACTTAGCTAGGTAAGTCACCACCCCCAGGAAATGTCTTACCTCAGCTTTGTTTTGGGGTCTCTCCATGTTCTCAATGCTGATGTCTTTCTTGGGTCAGGTTTCACTCCCTCTTCTGATATAACATCTCCTATGAAAGTCAGTGTCTTAACACCAAACTCACATTTCTCTATTTAATTTTGAATTGACATTCCATGTCTCGTCAAGCACTTGTCTCAGTCATGCAACATGTTCGTCCTTGGTGGATGTGCAGCAATGATGTCATCCATCATGGTCTCAACACCGGGTATGCCCTCAAAGATCATGTGAATGGCTTTATGATAGATTTCTGGTGCAGACAGGATCCCATACGGTAACCAGAGAAATTGATATCTTCCCTCTTCTATTTTAAAAGTACACAGTATCGAACTTGCCTCATCAAGCTTCATCTGCGAAAATCCAAATGCACATCAAGTTTGCTAAACCATTTGGCACCTGCGTACTGGGACATGATCTCCTCCCATGGTGGCAATTTAAAATGCTTTATTGAGATGACTTTATTGAGATCTCTTGGGTCTAGACCTATCTGCAATGCTCCATTTTGCGTTTGCACAATGACCAGTGAGCTCACCCAATCTGTTGGTTCTTCAATTTTCTGTTTAACATTTATCCACTCCACACGTGCTAGTTCTTGCTTGAATTTGTCTTTAACTAGTGAGTTTCTCAAATCTCCAAACTCACAGCACTTACTCAGCGTGTGAAGCGCAGTTAAGTATTGGCCAAAGCTAACCCTTGTTTCAGGTCACAGGAGAAGAACTTACATCATTCAAACATGATGTTTTTATTTAGGACAAAGCGCTTGTCGATTTTTGTCATCAGAGTAGCCAATGTCAAGGCTGTCTCATTAATTTGAAAGCTGTTGTAGATGTCCAAAGCATCTTCGCCAATTACATGTAGAAAGATAAACACTTTCTATTTTTCCTCTGTCCCACCAGCTCTACTCACCTGTAAACATATATTGAATTGCTATTTGAAGTTTTTTCCAGTTATCAGTTAGATTGCCAGTAAACTGAATGAGTGCGGGAGGACCTATGTTAGCAATTATGGGTCTTTTTGGGCTGTCTCTCCTGAATCTCTTTTGGTGAATCCAGTGAACTTCTGGACACAACGTGCTATGTCGCCTCCTTGGCTGACCTCCTGGCTGCAGCTTCTCTTTCCCCCTTTCCCCCGCGTTATCTCTTTCTCGGTAGAGCACGGTGTTCATTTACACTCGGAGGTTAGACCTCACTCCGACTTCTGACACCGTGTTATGTTTTTTTTAACAAACAGCATGGATAAAAATGTTAGCACATACTTATTTACAGTTAATGTCTTCCAGCTTGACACGATCGTGTGTGACTACCAGATCACCAATTTCACTTCTGGTTCCGGGTGAAGCACCCACATTGCCTACTGGGAAATGAAGTTCTTTATTATGTACAAATATAACAATGCAGCACCTGGAGTGGAGAATCATAAATCACTATCTACTTTTAAACTAGTCTAGACTTCTCTTTGAATTTACTAAAAATCTTTTGCACATCATAGAACACAGAACCATACAGCACAGTACAGGTCCTTCAGCCAATGATGTTATTCCAACTTTTAATCCAAAATCAATCTATCCCTTCTCTCCCACATAGCTCTCTATTTTTCTCTCATGCATGTGCCTGTCTAAGAGTCTCTTAAATGTCGGTAATGTATCTGCCTCTATCATCACCCCAGCAGTGCATTCCATGAACTTACCCATCTTTGTGTAAAAACTTACCTCTGACATCCTCGCAGTACTTTCCACCAATCATCCTAAAATATGTCCTCTTGTAACAGCCATTGTCGTCCTTGAAGAAAGGTGCTGGCTGTCCACTCTATCATCTTACCTCTTATCATCTTACACATCTGTATCAAGTTGCCTCACATTCTCCTTTGCTCCAGAGAGAAAAGCCCTAACTTGCTCAACCTTTCTTCATAAGACACATTGTCTAATCCAAACAGCATCCTGGTAAATCTTCTCCACACTTTCTCTAAAGCTTTGCTAAAGCAAAACCAAAGAATTGCAGAAAAGGCATCTAACACCGTTTGGTATAAAAGAACTAAATGATAAACAGATCTAGAGAAAACACAAAGTTGACAATTTTAATAATAACTATCATCATATTTAAACTGTATACAAACTACAGGTACTAATTCAATAATTGGTCCTTGGAAAATCTTTGAATTTCTATGTGTTAATAAAAGCTCCTTATTCTAGTCTATGACACATAAATTGCTATGGTGCGTAAAATCTCTGCGACTATTAAAAGCAAGAAATTTGCAGGCTTGAGACAAAGCTTTCAATTAAAATACACTAAATACAGATATTTTGAAAGTGTAATCTTTCTCAGCTATTGATAAACAGTATAGATTAAATCTGCAGTTGTATAATTTTACAGTTGTTCTGATATTCAGAAACAACATAGCTTAGATGTTGTTAGATGTTGGGACAGCTTAGAATAAATAGTATTCTGTATTAGACTCTTTTGTTTATAGACATACAACAAGGAAATGGGCACTTCAGCCTAGATGGACTATCTTGACTAAGATTCCCATCTAAGCTTGACTCATTTGCCCATATTTGGCCCCTATCCCTCTGAACTTTCCTATCCATGTTTGTGTACCATTATCTATACATTCACAGGCTAAGACACAAGCATCAGACATTTTAAATTAAACATACCTCCTTTGAAAAAGAAAAGCACTTTGTGTTGAAATAATTTATCTGTCAGTCCTGTATAAATACTCATATCTTTGAAGAAATGAATGCAAACAGAACTATTCCTGGCAATATTGATTTCAATAAATTTGTTGTGCAAGCAATCATTAGTGAACAAATGCCGTATCCTTACAGAGCAAAACATCTCACTAACTTGTAGAGATGGCACATCTTTCTCTCGATTGTTTCTGCCATTGTTCTGTAAGAAAATGAATAAGTAGAGAAAAGATAAAATTAATAGCCTATTTATAAAAGTTACTGAAAATTATCAGATTTGAAGAAAGAGTGAGAAAATTTCCATTTATAGTCAACAGTATTAAATTTACACTTCGAGGCAAATTAAACTGCTGTCACAAATGAACATTGGAATGAAAAGGAATCAGATGAATCCTTGACCTTTTTAGAATTGAGAAATCACCTGGGTTTAATACCAGTTTGGTTGAATCAGTGAATGAAGCCTCTGCATTGCTCACCAATCTGTCTCAGATCCTTCAGATTGAGTAGAGATTCGGTTCCCTTACCAATCTTCAAGTAAGCGCTCTGAAGCCTAACAAGTAAATGGATCTTTTCTTGTCAAATCTTCAAATAGATAATCAAACAAAAATCTCAGTGAAAAAAAATGTTCTGTTTCCAAATCAGCATTGTGGCTTTTATTTATTTATTTATTTATTCATTTATGGGATATGGGCATCACCAGCTAAACTAGCATTTATTGCCCATCCCTAGTTGCCCTTGAGAAGGTGGTGATGAGCTGCCTTCTTGAACCGCCGCAGTCCCTGAGGTGTAGGTACATCCACAGTGCAGTTAGGGAGGGCATTCCATGATTTTGACCCAGCGACGGTGAAGCAACAGTGTTATGTTTCCAAGTCAGGATGGTGAGTGACATGGAGCAGGATTTCCAAGTGGTGGTGTTCCCAGGTATCTGCTGTTCTCGTCCTTCTAGATGATAGTGGTTGTGGGTCCAAAAGGTGCTGCCTTAGGAACTTTGGTATGCTGTTGCCATGCATCTTGTAGATATTACACACTGCTGCAACTGTTCATTGATGATGAAGGGATTGGATGCTTGTGGAAGGGGGACCAATCAGGTCAGCTGCCTTGTACTGGATGGTGTCAAGCTTCTTGAGTGCTGATAGAGCTACATTCATCCGGGTGAGTGGTGAGTATTCCATTACACTCCTGATCTGAGCCCTGTAGATGGTGGGCAGGCTTTGGGGAGTCAGGAGGTGAGTTTCATGCCACAGGATTCCTAACCTTTGACCTTCTCTGGTGGCCACAGTATTTATATGACTTGACCAGTTCAGTTTCCTGTGAATGGTAACTCCCAGGATGTTGATAGTAGGGGATTCAGTGATGGTGATGCCACTGAATGTCAAGGGAGGATTGTTAGAGCCTCTCTTGTTGGAGATGGTCATTGTCTGGCACTTGCATGGCTCAAACATTGCTACTTGTCAGCCCAAGCCTGGATATTAGAACATAGAACATAGAACAATACAGCACAGTGCAAGCCCTTCGGCCCACAATGTTGTGCCAACCCTTAAACCCTGCCTCCCATATAACCCTCCACCTTAAATTCTTCCATATACCTGTCTAGTAGTCTCTTAAATTTCACTAGTGTATCTGCCTCCACCACTGACTCAGGTAGTGCACTCCACGCACCAACCACTCTGAGTGAAAAACCTTCCTCTAATATCCCCCTTGAACTTCCCACCCCCCCCCCCCCCCTTACCTTAAAGCCATGTCCTCTTGTACTGAGCTCTGGGGAAGAGGCGCTGGCTGTCCACTCTATCTATTCCTCTTATATTGTCCAGGTCCTGCTACATTTGGGTATGGACTGCTTCACTATCTGAGGAGTCATGAATGGTGCAGAACATTGTGCAGTCATCTGCGAACATCCCAACTTCTGATCTTATGACGGAAGGAAGTTCATTGATGAAGCAGCTAAAGATGGTTGGCCCTAGGATATTTCCTTGAGGAACCCCTGCAGTGATGTTCTGTGAATAAGATGGTTGACCTCCAACCACCACAACCATCTTCCTTTATGTCAGGTATGATTCCAACCAGCGGTGGTTCTCCCCCTAATTCCCATTGACTCCATTTTATCCAGGGCACCTTGATGACATACTTGATCAAATGCCGCCTCGATGTCAAGGGTATCACTCTCACCTCTGGTACTTAGCTCTTTAGTCCATGTTTGGACCAAGGAGGTGATGAGGTCAGAAGCAGAGTGGCCTTGATAGAACCCAGGTTATTGCCGAGTAGGTGTTGTATGATAGCACCGTTGATGGCCCCTTCCATTAATTTGCTGATGATTGAGAGTAGGCTGACAGGGCAGTAATTGGCTGGGTTAGACTTGTCCTGTTTCTTGTGTACAGAACATACCTGGGCAATTTTCCACATTGCCTTTGTCTTTCTCACTGGTCAGTCTCAAAAGAGGTGTTGTTAAAGAAACATTTGAGAGTTGCGCAGAGCAACTTGAGAACATACAAATTACCGCACTGGGTCAGACCACCAACTCCTACACATACCCCTTCCTATCACATCTCAACCTATCCACAAACTCTTCTATTCCTTTTTCACTTCCTCTCTCAGTAGTGCTCACATTAAACGCTACTTTTCATTGTAGATTTATGTAACGACCTGGTTAAGAGTCTTACTGCTATGCTGTGGGTATTTCATTGTGGTAGCTCTGGAAGAGAAGTCTTTTCTGCTTTCAGCCAGTTTGCGTTTGAGATGAGATTGTTGTTCAACCAATCAGGTTGGTGGAATTGGGAGGAAGTCCTGGGTGGAGAGGTTTTTGTGAGGGACACTGGTCCTTTTGGCGGGAGCAGGGAGAAGACAAGGGAAAATGGCTGAGGATGCTGTTCCTGTTGGACAAGGTGCTTTGAGCAGATGAATGGCTCCAAGGAGGAAGAACTTGGAGAACTCTCCCGTATGTTTGAGGTGGATTTCGAGTGACATTCAGAAGGTGGTGTGTGTTTCCAAGCAGACCGAGGGTTCAGCTCGTGAGTAAATGAAAACTGCAAGATGAGCTCCAATTATGCACACTCTGTTTAGTCATGAATTCTGTTTTATTTTTTACTTTCTTTTCTATAATAACTGGTTAGAATTCATGAATATATTTTCTTCATAGTTGCATGCAATGTACGATCCTTTATTTCTTGCCGACGGGCGATTGCAGCGGCTGTGAATCACACAGCATTCACATAAGCCTGGGTTTGGGTGGGCGAGACTTCCCAACCTCGCGGGCTTGGCAGAACCAGATTCGTATAAACCCTAGACAGTAGAGTCTAAGAAAGGTGGGTTTCTCACCGTGGAGTCCAATGGCTGTTAGCGAGGAGTTAACGGGCTGCATTTCCAGAAATGCCCAAGAAAAAGGGGTTTCATCTAAAGTTAAATAGCTGCTGATAATGAAAAAAATAGGGTTTGGTTGTTTTAAAGCTTCAGAATGAAGTTAACATATATCATCTGTCTCAAGAGTGCTGGGCATGGGGGCTTCTCCAGATAAGGAAACAGAATGGGTAAGTAAAGGTACAGACAAGGTGTTAATGGCCTCAGAGAAGGATGCATCACCAGATGAGAATAATGCCAGGAAGTTTATTCCAAGCAACAGGCATGCTGCAGTGGACTGGGATGATACTGGTTTCTGTAAAGGCAGCAACATATCAGAAGCCTCCCAAAGGCCCCTCTGATATTAGCACGGAGAATCCTCTGTCGCAGGCTGCTCAACATTGACACTTTGATATCCACCACAACATAGAGCTCTGCTTTGCAAAAACCAAAATGATTTAATGGAAATACTCCGCAGGCCAGGCTGTATTCTGTGGGAGAACTTTAACTTTAATTATTTTAAATCAAGGGTTCCCAAACTGGGGTCCACGGACCCCTTGCTTAATGGTATACAGCAGGTCCATGGCGTAAAAACAGGTTGGGAACCTCTATTTTAATTAAACGGTTTTCTTCATTAAGTTTTTATTCAGGATATATAAATATCTCAATATTATTACTGAATCCAAAGCTTTAGAATCAATAGTCACAAAGCTTTGATTTAAAGTCATAAATGGATCAACTATTTCTTTTTTTCAGAGAATTTGTGATTAAGCTACCCTGCATTCCAAATATTTTGGCCTAAAAATCTAGCTGTGTACTATATGTTAGGCCCAAATCACAAGAGTTTTGGATGTATTGTACAAGAGAACGTTCTTGTCTGAGGAAAGCAACAATGCGTTGACATTGAAAAACACATAAAACTGAATGCCTAGCACATCCACAAATGCCTGTTCATACCAAACATTGTGGCAAAAATTGAAAAGGAAAGCTTCCACACTAGTGGAAAACTAGTGTTTTACTAGTGGAAAACTAGTGGAAAACATCACAAAACACTCACTGAGCAAGTTACGTTTGTAAGTAAGTGAGTGATTAGTTAACAGCTTAAGCAGCAATTCACTTGCTCTTCTTTCAATTAACCATAATGCATTCAGTGTTCACAATCTGGTCTCCTCTACAATGAGAAAAACAAATTGGGAGCAGATTGGGTGACCACACAGTCAGCGATGGTCATCCTGAGCCTTCACACTTGACACCCTCCCACTCTGACCTCTCCATCTGTGGACATCTGCATTGCTCCAACAAAGCCCAATGTGAGCCTGAAGAACAGCACCTCATGTTCAGATTAGACATGTTACAAATGCTGGGACTTAACGCTGACTTCAATATTTTTTCCACAGACGTTGTTGTACAGATGGTTCCAGCTGGTGGTTTGTGAAGTACTTGTTACCCTGACGCCTTTGATCTGAACCATGTCACAGACATTGCTTCTTCTCTCTCCGCCTTCTCCTATCTACTGCTTTTCCACTTCAGATGAAGGGTCCCTGACATGAAACTTTTCTCCGCACTGACGCTGCTTCCCCAGTTGTGTGTTTCTAGCTTTCTCTGTTTTTTCTTTACACGTTAGGTACTAGCTTCTAGTTTGTGTGCTGTAGAACAACTGATTCATCTCTATTCTCCAGTGAACAGCAGATTCATCTCTGCTCTCCACTGATCTGAGATGAAAACTCGATGTCAAACCATATAGGAGCTCAGTACTCAATCGCTGTTAAATAACAGTTTTCTACTCAATAGAGCTTCGCAATGCTTGGGAAAAGGCTTTGGTATCATTGAAATCTCAACAAGTACCACAATAATTTTCTTCTGCAGTCAATTTGAATCACTGTGAGTCATGATCTGCTTGTTTGTTTATTTATTCATTTATTTATTGTGGTACAGTCCTTCAGGTCCTTTGAGCTGCACTGCCCAGTATCCCCCGATTTAACCCTAGCTTAATCGCAGGACAATTTACAATGACCAATTCATCTACCAACCAGTACATCTTCGGACTGTGGGA
This sequence comes from Hemitrygon akajei, assembly GCF_048418815.1. Taxonomy (NCBI): domain Eukaryota; kingdom Metazoa; phylum Chordata; class Chondrichthyes; order Myliobatiformes; family Dasyatidae; genus Hemitrygon; species Hemitrygon akajei. The sequence continues at coordinate 57,237,054 of NC_133140.1, forward strand.
GGAAACCGGAGCACCTGGAGGAAACCCACATGGTCAAACTCCTTACAGGTAGCGGCGGGTCACTGGTACTGTAAAGCTAAATAATTGATGTATCAATAATATCCTCCGTGTGAAAGACAACATATTGGAGCAAGCCAGGGCATAATCGGGGCCAATCATTTTTAGTTATCCGATTTGGTTGCACTTAATCAGTTGTCGGTGAGGTGGTGGAATGAACATAATGAGCCAATGGAAACAGGCATTATAGAATCATAGAGACACAGAGCACTACAGCACAGAACCAGACCCTTCAGCCCATCTAGTCCATGCAGTTCTGGTATTCTGCCTTGGACCCATTTACCTCTCTCATCCATATACCAATCTAAACCTCTCTTAAGCATTACAATTGAACGTGGATCTACCATTTCCCCCGGCAGCTCATTCCACATTCTGGCTGAATTGGTCCCCCCTCAGATTCCCCTTAAATATTTCACCCTTTATCCTAAACTATGAGTTCTAGTTCTAGTCTCACCTAAACTCAGTGGAAAAAGCCTACATGCATTCACCCTATTTATACCCTCACACTTTTTGAATACCTCTATAAGATTTCCCCTCGTTCTCCTGCTGTTCATGGAATAAAGTCCTATCCTATTCAACTCAGCTGGTCAGGCAACATCTATAGAGATGAATAAGAAAGAGCTGGTATTTAATAATTTTTGAAAGGTTTTCTAAGATGCTTCATTTATTTCAATCTTGTTCTGTTATACTTTAATTAACAGTAAAATAATGAATACACAGAGAGTACTGTGCCAAAGTCTTGGGCCCATACAGCATATATAGCTAAGGTGCCTACGACTTTTTCACAGTACTGTAGTAATTTTACGTATTGCACTGTACTGCTGCCACAAAAAAAAACAAATTTCATGACATATGTGAGTGTTGATAACCCTGATTCTGATATGGGTCTCTTTTGTGGACTGAGAAAATAAAATGCACCAAATGCAACAGCCTGGCAATTAAGAAATGCACATCAAATGTAGATGTGCAGATTCAGGAAGGAGTTAAAATGTGATCCATCTCTTCAGCTTTCATGTTAAGCAAAAACTAGGTATGTGACCTCTTGCAACACACTCAAAATGCTGGAGGAACTCAGCAGCATCTATGGAAAAGAGTAATCAGGCGACGCTGCAGGGCAAGACCCTCCCACCGCATCTGCACTCAGGGTGAGGCTTTTTATTCCAGATCTACTGAGATGTCCTCCTTCAAAAAAGGCTTCCCTTCCTTCACCACCAACACGGCCCTCACCGGAATCTCTTCCATGTCGTGTGTGTCTACCCTCACACCATCCTCCTGCCGCCAACACCAGTTCAGGGTAGGTTTGTCCCACTGAGACAAGGAAAAAATGGTAGGAAAAGGGAACAGTGGCTGATGAAACACGTGAGGCAACTCATCAAGAGGAAGAAGGAAGCATATGTTCGATATAAGAAGCAGGAAGCAGGAGGGGCTCATGAGAAATATAGGGTAGCCAGGAAGGAACTTAAGAAAGGGCTTAGGAGAGCTCGAAGGGGGCATGAGAAGGCCTTGGCATGTAGGATTAAGGAGAACCCTAAGGCGTTCTATGTGTATGTGAAGAACAGAAGGATGACAAGAATGAAGGTGGGGCCGTTAAAGGATAAAGAAGGCAACATATGCCTGAAGGCGGAGGAGGTTGGGGAGGTTCTAAATGAATACTTTGCTTCAGTATTCACAAGTGAAAAGGAACTTGATCAGGGTGAGGTCAAAATAGAACAGGCCTGTGTGCTGGACAATGTAGAGATTAAGGAAGAAGAAATTTTGGATCTTCTTAAGAACATCAAGGTTGATATGTTCCCAGGGCCGGATGTGATATACCCCAGGTTGCTGTGGGAAGTGAGAGAAGAGATCGCTGGAGCAGTAGTTATGATCTTTGAATCCTCTTTGGCTGCAGGGGAGATGCCGGAGGACTGGAGAATGGCAAATATAGTTCCCTTGTTTAAAAAAGGTAATAGGGAGAATCCTGGGAACTGTAGACCAGTGAGTCTTACGTCGGTGGTCTGCAAACTACTGGAAAGGATTCTTAAGAATAGGATCTATGAGCATTTGGAGTACGGTCTACTCAAGGATAGTCAACGTGGCTTTGTGAAGGGAAGGTCATGCCTCACGAGCCTAATTGAGTTTTTTGAAGAGGTAACAAAATAAATTGACGACGGTTGGGCGGTAGATGTGGTCTACATGGATTTTAGCAAGGCATTTGACAACATTTGACATGAGAGACTCATCCAGAAAGTCATGAGGGATCAGTGGAGCCTTGGCTGTTTGGATAAAAAATTGGCTTACAGGAAGAAAGCAGAGGGTAGTAGTGGAAGGAAAGTATTCTGCCTGGAAGTTGGTGACTAGTGGAGTGCCGCAAGGATCTTTGCCGCAAGTGGTCTTTGTGATTTTTATAAATGACCTGGATGAAGAGGCAGAAAGATGGGTGAGTAAGTATGCGGATGACACAAAGATTGGAGGAGTTGTGGATGGAGCTGTAGGTTGTCGAAGGTTAAAAGAGGATTTAGACAGGATGCAGAGTTGCGCAGAAAAGTGGCAGATGGAGTTCAATCTGGATAATTGTGAGGTGATGCATTTTGGAAGGACAAACCAGAAGGCTGAGTACAGGGTTAATGGTCGGTTACTTAAGAGTGTGGATGAACAGAGGGACCTTGGGGTTCAAGTCCATACATCCCTCAAGGTCGCTGCACAGGTTGATAGGACAGTTAAGAAGGCCTATGGGATGCTAGGCTTCATTAATAGGGGGATTGAGTTCAAGTGTAGAGAGGTCATTTTGCAACTCTACAAATCTCTGGTGAGACCACACTTAGAGTATTGTGTTCAGTTCTGGTCACCTCATTATAGGAAGGATGTGGAAGCTTTGGAGAGGGTGCAGAGGAGATCTACCAAGATGTTGCCTGGATTGGAAAACAAGTCTTATGAGGCAAAAGTTAGCAGAGCTGGGACTTCTGTCTTTGGAGCATAGAAGGATGAGAGGGCACTTGATAGAGGTCTACAAGATTATGAGAGGCATAGATATGGTGTTTCTCAGGGCACAAATAGCAAACACCAGAGGGCATATGTACAAAGTTAAGAGAAGGAAGTTTAGGGGAGATATCGGGGGTAAGTTTTCTTACACAGAGGGTTGTGGGTGCCTGGAATGACTTGGCAGGGATGGTGGTGGAGGCTAAAATATTAGCGGTATTTAAGAGCACATGGATGAAAGAAAAATAGAGGGTTACGGGGTAGTGTGGGTTTAGTACTTTTTTTAAGGAATATATGGGCTGGCACAACATCAAGGGCTGAAGGGCCTGTACTGTGCTGTAGTATCCTAGTGTCTAGTGTCTAGGGTATCAAAGACTAGGGCAGGACATACACAGTAAATGGCAGGGCCGTGGAGAGTTTGTAGACCAGAGAGGCCAAAAGATAAAAGCACAAAGTTCCCTGGAGTGGTGACTTCTAGTAAGATGGCAGCATGTATACACACAGCCAGCCTCTCAAGGGCAACCAAAGATGCTTTTTTATTTGATAATGTGTTTTTATACATAGTAACACCACTCTTGCCTCTAATAACAATATGTACAGCAGATCTTCTGCATCCAGTTGGATGCAGAAGATCTGCTGTACATATTGTTATTAGAGTTAGAACATTGTTCAGAGTTAGAACATATGACCTTAAGACATAGGAGCAGAATTAGGCCATTTGGCCCATCGAGTCTGTTCCACCGTTCAATCATGGCTGATCACCTTTTTTTCCCCTTCTCGGTCCCACTCCCCCATAACCTTTGATGCCATGGCCAGTCAAGAAGCTTTCAATCTCCTCCTTAAATATACCCAACATTCCGGCCTCCACAGCTGCCTGTGGTAAAAAAAAATTCCACATATTCACCACCCCCGGCTAAAGAAATTTCTCCACTTCTCTGTTTTAAATGTGCTGGAGGTATTGCTGCCTATTCTTATTGTGTCAGGCAGTCAAAGATCCAGTTTTGAAGGTATCGGACCTTGGAGATGAGTCTGCTTGGAATTATAGCACTGGAGTGGAGCCATAGTCAATCAACAGAAAGCTAATGTAGGAGTCTTTACTGTCCAGATGGTCCAGAGATGAGTGTAAGAACCAGGGAGGTGGTGGCTACATCAAACTGTAGGCAAGTTGTATTGGATTGAGGTTGAATGGGAGGCTGCAATTAATCCACGCCATGACCAGCATCTTGAAGCACTTCATGATGATGCATGTCAGAGCCGTGTTGTCATTAAGCTATGTTACCTTATTTTTCTTAAGTACCAAGAAGATAATGACATTATTAAAACAGGAAGGAATCTCAGATTGAAACTGAGAGAGGTTAAAAATGTCTGCAACTACCCCCACCAGCTGATCTACACAAGATCTAAGGACCCAGGCAGATGCTTTCCAGGGGTTCAATCTAGAAGACTGATCTTACTGTATATCCAGTGGGCTCAGGTTATTTGGCCTGGCTGGTGACACTCCAAATTCCTTTTTTTCCCCCTTCTCAGTCATGTACAGCTGTAACATTACCTCACCGTTCTTGAACTCAATCCCACGGTTGATGAATGCCAATGCAGAGAGTACAAGAGTTGCAATGTCTTACTATAGCTGTACAAGAGATTGGCGAGAGTGCACTTGAAGTAACGTGTGCCATTCTGGTAACAGCTATAGAAAGGATGTCACTGAGCTGGAAAAAGTGCAGTAAAGAATTACAAGGATGCAAATGGGATTGGAGGACTTGAACTGTAAGCAGAGATTGGACAGGTTGGTTCTTTTTTTCACTGGATTCTTAAGCTGAGAGGTTTACCTTAGACAGGAGTGTAAAATCATGAGGCACATAGATAAGGTGAATGGCTAGTCTTTTCCCCGCTTTAAAACCAGCTTCAAGGTTAGAAGCAAACATTTCAAAGAGGATCTGAGGGGTATCCTTTTCACACAGAGGATGGTGGCCTTATGGAAGAAGTTTTCAGAGAAGTAGTAGAGGCAGATACAAAAGCAACTTTTAAAAGTTATTTAAATAGGGCTGTGGATAGGGGAGGTTTAGAGGGATATGGGCCAAGCACAAGCAAGTGGGACTAGCTCAGGTAGACTTGGACATATTAGGCCAAAGGGTCAGTTTCTGTGTTGTAGAACTCTATGACTGTATATCAAATGGCTTTGGAAATAATAGATGGATTTAAAATGTGAGCCTGAAGAATCTTTCAGAGAAATAATATTAAGATCCAAAGAAAACAAAAGACAAATATTTAAATATTAACCACTTCTATTGCTAGCAAAGCATGATTCCTTTATTTTTTTTCTTTTCCTAATCACGGTATCCAAGGTAACCATGATAAATAAACTAATTCAGTAGATGCTGGTGCTGTTAGCAATTTAGAGTTCAGGTTCATGTTTATCACACACTTCTATTCCCATTACACATGACATTTAGGTTGTTTGAGCAAAATCAAACAAGTTTTAAGATCTTAACCATCGGTGATGAGTGGGTGGGAACTACATTGTGTGATTATTGAGAATGCATGTTTTTAATGGGTATGAACTTTCATTGCATTAAGATGTCTAACCAGTGGATTTCAATAATTTATTATCAATGTCTTCGAATAGGTTAGGCTATGGCTGTAGGCTTCACAATCCAAAAACTTCACAGTATGAAAATGGATGTTCCTAATATATAATCACATCTCTTCAAAAACTTTGTCCTTAATATATGCATCATCAGACACACTTCCATTATACTCTTAAAAGGTCATTCATAAAGCTTGAACCAATTCATTTGTACATGTAATATCACTAAAGAGATAATACCAACAATATGAGTGAAGGAGAAATATCTAGCTTCCTGACTAAGACAAGGAAAAGTTAAAGAGAATTGGACATGTATAGATAATGGCTACAATCGTGTTCTTATGGAAATTAAGGAGGCTGAGCCTACACTCTCTAGAAATTAAAATAATCTTGTTGAATCATACAAAGTTATTACAGGGCTTGATCGGATAAATACAGGGATAACTGTTTCCTTGGAGACACAAGAGACTGCCAGATGCTCTAAGTGTTTCCAATTAATATCCAGCCAATCAGGATTGGGAGAAAACATTTGTTCACCCAACTGGTAGTGAACCTCCCAGCTCAAGAGGATTTTGAATATTAAGGGAATTAAAATATATGGGTTAATACAGAAATTGTTTCATGAGAATGAAGTTCAGTTATGATCTTATCAAAAGACAAAGTACACAAAAAAGGGACAAATAGGCTTCTCCTGCTTCTATTCTTATATTCTTCTGTTCAAACTTACTAACTCAGTTTCTTTGCTACAGTCTGCACGATGTCCTTTGTGGTAAGGACATCTTATTGTGAATCAGTCTTCAGCCCAAGGCCTGTCACTGTGTGATTATGAAATACCACAAGTAAAATCTGTGGGCTACACAGCCTTGGATACAAGGATCATTTGCTGAGTCAAGCCGTTCAATGTGTTTGTCCTTGCCCAGCTGAATGTCAGGATATTTTGTCCTGCAAATTGGCGAGTTCTGTGACAGCAAGAATAGAAGGCTATTACTAGTCACTCTGAGCCTTGCACAAACTTAGTGTCTAATATGTCTCTATACAACCAATCAGTCTGAAGATGTGTGAAACCAATGACACAAGACCTCTGAAGAAAGTGTAAGTTAGAATGGTGGGCTCTGTGTCAAATTATATACGGAGGAAATAAAGTGCAGATATTAAAGTCTGCATTAAAGGAAAGATAAAAAGAGTTATTAAGAGATAGATGGAAAAAATGTTTAGCTTTACAAAAAATTATTCAACAATTAAAATCTGAAGGAATGAGACTTCACAATTCAACCTCTGGAGTAGCTACTAGTAATATTTAATGCTTACTCTGACACTAATGACAATTATACGCACAATGACTTGATTCAGAACGATTGGCAAATTTACTTTGGATCTACCGTGCACTGCTCAAGATGTTTGACTGGAGATGGCATTTTGCAGAACTAGGGTCTGCTCCATCAAAATCTTCTCAGTTTATTTGTTCAATCAACCGCCTGAATTCAGCCACATGAATTTGTTATGGTATTTGTTCATAAATAATGGAAACGGTATTAACATCAAGAGTATTTTGACAGCCGCTTTTGAAATATCATATTTGACTTAATGGAATGATGTCATTGAACCAGAACAATCACATTTCTGTCGGTCACTGTGGATATCCAAGCGTTTGCCCCCTAATTTTAAGTGACATATGGAAAATATCTGTAATTCTGAACAACATCAATAATGCAATAAGAATCATAGCTTGCAGTCATAAAACACTAAAGGCATTATGGACATAAGAAATAGTCAATAACAAGTGGGGTAAGCCAGTACCCTTTGAAACTGCTCCCCATTCGATAAAATCATGGCCTCAGCTGCATTTTCCTGCTCAGTTCCTGTAACTCTCATCTCCCTATAGCTCAAAACCTCTCTACTTCAGCCTGGACTATATTCAGTGATAATCTCCCCATAATCCATTGAGACCCTAAAACCTCTTAATGATGAAGGGATCTATTGCCTGGAGGTAGCTCTGGTGGGTGTGGTGGGTGGGAGAAAATGCAACAAGTTCTGGCAGATTGCCCAGAATAGAAGTTGTAGTCTGGCCCTTTGTTTGGTATGTTATTTAAAACAGAAACGAGAATATTTATTTCTCTCTTGGACCCAATTACAGTGTTACTAGCCACAGAAATTCGTACTCCCAAATGCATAGCTAGTTATGTTTGGTTCCTGTAGTACTTGATATTTTACCAAGTACAAATTAAAGCCAATCTGGCATTGATCCAACTAGGTGGAGCCCTGTGGCCATGTGGTGGTTTACCTTTGAGAGCCAATTTGGCAAATGTGTGATCCTGGCACAGAACCTTGCCCACATGAATCACAAAGCCAGGTGCTTATAGGTCTTCTGGCGCAATGTTTTTAGCCATTAATTTTAATATCCAGATCTAAGACTGCTTGATTTCCTGATATGTATTTCAGCAGATGGTACTCTCTTTTGAGATTACAATTGTGTAAAATTGCTCCGAAGCACAAAAAAATCACAATGTGATAAACTATTTACGGAGTTACAGAGTAAAAGATACAACTAAATTGTTGCTGAGGTGAAACTGCTCTAATTTTATGACAAAATATAATGCAGTATGTAATATTACAACTCCAGAGTCTTTTTAAAGTAATTATAAATGACTTGAATATGGTTGCCAAATTGTTAAGGGGATGTTTGGTTCTGCTTGGGTTCAAGCAATCCAACAATGGATTGAAGATTTGGCTACAGGCACTAAACCACTTCACTCAGTGTGTGATTTTTGCTCCCTTAGAGAGTTTGATTTCTCTTTTATTAGAAAACATCAGACTGAACCAAGAGACAGAATTCATGCAGACATTAGAAGTTAGTGCAATATATCCACTCACATAAAGTGGTTTTAACAGCATGGAACAGTGTAAGAGAAAAATAAACTGCATATGTTAGATTCTCAAGCATTGTGCAAATCCATTATGTCAAAATACTAATTTCATTGACATTTAGCAATTGTATTTTCCTTCATGAGTTTCTCAAAAGCGATTTCCCTGTTGTAAAAGATAATTCCCTCTGTGGTTTCATTCGCAGAATTTAAACGAAGTGCTTCTATTATAAAGACAACAGTTCTGGCACCCAGATCATAGAAGGCTTGGTTGAGGCTGTGTAATTGATTGATTGTACATCTCTGAACGTACTCTCCAAAAGGACCTTCATTGCTTTGACTAACTACTCATGTTTGGACGCAAAGACGATTGCTGTTGGAGATCAGTCGACCCAGCCTGAACTCAAACGGTAACCACAAGAGTTCCTCACACTTTCAGCTGCTTCATCAATGAACTTCTTTCCATAAGATTAGAACTGGAAATTTTTAATAATGCTCAATGCTCAGTTCCGTTCACGCACCTGAATAAATAAAACAGCCTTTGCCTACGTGCAGCGCGATTTAAGCATTCAGTCAAGAGCTGATAAGTTTGAAGTAACGTTAGTATCACAGCAAAATGTCATTCGATAACTATCAACAAGAGAGAATCTAATCACATTTGACATGCAATGACATCAACATCACTCAGTTCCCCCACTATCAACTGGTCCTGAAACTCCATTGACTTTCTACTGTCCTCAAGTACAAGTCAGGGTGTGATGGAATAGCCTCTACTTTCCTGGTTGATTGTAGCAGCAACAGCTCTCAAGAATCTCAAAACCATCCAGGAAAAAGCAATCCAGTTTAAAGGCACACCTTACTATTGATTCCCTCCATCTCTGGCACACAGTGGCTGCAAACTGTACCATCTGCAAAACCCAACATGCTTAATCATCAGAACTCCTCTAACAACAACTCTCCGCATGCAACAAGGATTAATCTTCAGCTGCTAAATCAATACATTTCTTTCCATAAGATCAGAACTGGGAATTTCTAATAATGATTACACAATGTTCATTTCTATTCACACACCTGAACAAATAGAGCTGGCCTTGGCTATACATGCCGCAAGATTTAAGCAACAAGTGCATGGGAACACCACAATCTGCAGTTTTCACTCCAGGTATCACTAGATCGAAATCCTGGAACTCCCAAGCCAACATTGTAGGAATAGCTTCATCACAGTGAATGCAATAGTTCAAGGAGATGCCTCAAAACAACCATTGGAAGAACAACAATGGATGGACAATTTATGCCCAGCTTCCTGAATAAATGAAAGATATTAAAATATGATGCCAATGGGAATCCTGTGAGGGGCACTGAGGCATGAAGCTGTTGCGCACTGGGCCTAGTTACTGAAGGAAGGCTAAACTTTGATGTTTATGATGATAAATGACAAAAGCAAGCAATTACTGTGGGTCTTTCCTTATTGGGGTCGGGGGGGGGGGCTTGTTCTTGTTTATTATTTAAATATTTACCAGATTGTAGTATACTGACATGGCCTTCAAAGATTAACTGTATCTTGGACCTGAAATATTTTCTCCATTTCTTTGCACAGATGCTGTCAGACCTCTGAATGTTTACAACATTTACTCTTTCATTTCCAATTCCCAGTATCTGCAGTTCTTAAAAATGTTTTCATTATGTAAATCATTTTAGCTGATCTTAGTTTGCAATTTTTTTATTATTTCAGAACCACGGCACGTCTGCTTTCGGAGGGAATTATTCTCTGTGAAAAGGACTTAATGATTTAATGAGCTTCATGCAGGGTACCAGATGTGGCTCTAACTGTTGCAGTTGATAACTGCTAATTCTTAATATCATTAAAAGGACATTTTCTTTGGGATGAAATCACTTGAAAGGAATAGAAGAAGTAGAAAGATTATTTCCCTGATTACTAATTAAAAAAAAGATCAGGAATAGATTCTGGATTTTGGTTTAAAGTACTAATGGATGACTGTTAGCATTCTTGATGCGCCATCTAACAACATGTATATTGAGATGCTGCAGTAATTACTGTACAAAAATAATGAGCAATAGAGAATCACTGTTCATAAAAATGGCAACTACAATATGAGGCTCCGGGTTTAGAACACAGAGGAAGATGAACTACCAGAACGTAACCAGCAGCAATTCTATAATGGAACTGTCTATTTATTAGAATTGATTTCTTGAAGGCCTATTAAAAGTGCCAACACATTGGGCATTATACAATGTTTAGAGGTCAGGATCCATCTTTAATTGTCTAATTATGCCATCTATATACAAAACTTTTGCACACTTATTAAGATTTACAAATTAAAGCTGTATCGTTTATGCTCCCAGGAAGTGGCTTCAATTACAACTTGTAACCACGTAGCACAATGAAATTGTTGTTTGTAATCTAAAAGAAAATGCATGAAAAATTACATAGGGTAGTTATTAAGTTATTTGGTTCCATTATTCAAGAAAGGAACTTGTTCCATTTTTCTAGAAGGAAACCAAGGAATAATCCTGGAAACCATAGACCAGTGAGTCTCACGTCAATGGTGGGGAAGTTACGGGAGAGCATTCTTAGGGATCGGATTTATGAGCATTTGGAAAACTGTGGCCTACTCATCTCTGCGCTGAACTGAGGCAACTAACAGGCTCCTGATCGGCTGCTGCGGTGAACTGCCTTTGTGGTTGTGGACTCACTTTCGTGAACTTTACTTCTGAGTGTTATTTGTTTACTTATTATTGTTTGCACAATTTGTTCTTTTTTCACACATTGGGCTTTTGATGGGTTTTTTTAATAGGTTCTACTGGGTTTCTTTGTCTTTGTGGCTGCCTGTAAGAAGACAACTTTCAAGGGTTGTACATGGAGGGCATACTTTGTTAATAAATGCACTTTGACTTTGGAGGTGAGACTTGTGGTTGTGAAACAATCTCAGGTTTTGGGGTCTCCTCCTTGGTAGTTGTTGGAATTGATTCTGGGACTGCAGGAAGTGGTTCTGACAGCTCTGGACACGTTGAAACTGGACATGTTGGCATCCCAAACAGTGCCTAGCAAGCTGCTCAATCTGACTGGTCCACCTTAGAGCCGATGTTTTCATTTTGACCATGCCTAGATGACTGGCGAGTAGTGCTTTAGCTCTCAGCTTGGATGGTACAATAACTCTAAATTCACACATAAGCCACAAGTTCATCCCATCGCTGGTTTAAAAAAAAGGGAAACTGGAGTCTCTGCTGCACATTCCACTATTTTGGGTTGTCATGTAGACCTGAGACAGTGTGGAATCTTTTCTGGGTTCCTTTGGATCATCTCTGCCATAATAGGGAAACTTCCAGTTTGCACTAGGGAGATTACATCAAGAGAGGTATATTTTTCAGTTATTTACTTTTCCGAGGTTAAAGGGGACAATCTATCAGTATATCCATTGTTACGGATTCAGCAACAATAAATATATGAGTGAGGCAGGGGTTTTTATAACAAATAAAACATTTATTAAACACTGAAAAACAAACCCCCAAAAGTAAACATCACTAACGTATCCGGAAATCAGCTGCTGTGCGGCAGCTTAAACAGTTCTTAAAGCAATGAAGCTTAAACAGTTTTTAAAGCGATGTTGCAAAAACAGTTCTTCAAAGTAGTATTGCAAAAGTTCAAAATGCTTACAGTCCATTTAAGGGAGAGACTTTTTAAGATGATTTAAATACTCTTTCACGTCGTCTTGCTGCGGTTCCCAGTCGAACTACTTTTCCCACGAAGAATTTACGAAGATAGAAAATGAAACGGCTTAAAGGCACTGACCTTTCCTTTACAAAACTGTACTCAATCCTTTCTGCTATTCACAGGGATTAACACGAGCACAGTCAATGAATTCCTTCCGAATGAGGATCAAACAAGGTCGAACCTGTTTCACCGTCGAAATAGACTTTCCTCGATCTTTTAACTCCCGAACTCCGATCTTCACTCTCCACTGATTTTTAACTAGCAGTATTATAAGAAAACTGCTGACAATGACCTTTTAAACTTTAGGCATTAAATAAAACTCCATCTTTCAACTAAACTGCATCATAACATTAAATCACGCAGTGGCATGAAGTCAACATGGCAAATCCAGCCACGAACTGCCCTTCCTCACAGGGAGGGGTCCTCCTTTTATACCCTGTAAAAAGAACCTGTCACATGACCTCTACTGGCAGGAAAATGACATCATTCCACCATCACAAGACCATTACCTCAAGTCCAGTATAGCTTCAACACCTGTCATGTGACAAGTACACCACTGTCACGTGTCACGGGTACGTAACACCATGATTAGTTGTTTTCTTGAATTCAGTTTTGTAATTGTGCCCTCCAAGAAATGGAGTCCATCACTGCATTTGTGCTGCTGCTGTTATTAGTGGAACACCCTTCTCTGGACTGAAAATGGACACCAGCGGTTAAGGATCAGTAATGAGGGTAAACTCTCCCATATGGGTACTGGTTGAAAAACCCCAAACCAGACTCAAGGCCTCTCTGAAAAAACTGTGTGTAATTTTTCTCTGCAGCGGTAAGGGAATGTGATGCGAAGGCTATGGGGCCTTCACTTCCATCATTCATAACATGTGACATGACTGCACATACACCATAAGGCGAGGAATTACAGGCAAGCTTCACTGAACAATGTGGATACAGTGTCTAATGTCATCATTTCCTTCGTCTTTTGAAAAGCCACCTCACACTGCTTTGTCCATTGCCATTTGTTCCCAATCTGTAGTAATGAGTTGAAGGGGTGGAGTGCAGTGCCAGGTTTGGCAGGAACCTGTTATAGTAACTGACAAATCCCAAAATGGATTGCAACTGTGACACGTCCTTTGGCCTTGAGGTATCCACCGCAACTTGTCTTTTCTAAGCCCACTTGTTTAATGCTTGTGTGTCAATGGTGTGACCACAATAAGTAATGTTTGGTTTAAATAATTCACACTTGTTGCATTGTGCTCTGAGCACATAACCTTCTAATTTTTTAACACTGTCTTAAGATGTTGGAGATGACCCTGGTCAACCTCACTGGTAACAATGATGTCATCCAGGTAACACTGAGTGCCCGAGCAGCCTTGCAGCACCTGATCCATACCTTTCTGCCAGAGTGCAGGTGCAGATGCTACTCCAGAAATAAGCCTAGTATAATGATAAAGCTCTTTGTGAGTGTTTATGGTGAGAAACACTTTGGGCTCTTCTTCCATCTCCATCTGTAGGTAGGCCTCAGCTAAAGTGTTTCTCTCCTGAAAGGTTTGCAAAGATATCCTCTACTCTGTGCAGAGGATATTGATTGGATTGGTGGTGACCTCAAGATCACCACACATCCTGACAGACCCATTCTTCATGGCTACTGGGAGAACTAGTGCTCCAGTCAACCTTGGAAAGAATTCCTTCAGCCTCCATGCAGTCTAGTTCCCTGACTACTTTATCATGGATGGTATAAGGAACAAGATGGGCTTTGTTAAACTTGGGTGTGGCATTTTCATTTAACACTATTTTACCTTTGATATGTTTGAGTTTTCCATTGTAATCCTCGAACACTGTTGCGGCACCATCGAGTGCTTGTCCACTTTCAGCTGACTCGGTTGCACGGACGTGGCATGCAAATAGTGGATGGATCGCCATCACATTGTAATTGTCTCAGTTACTTTGTGGTTAAAACAGCCAAGCTTTTAAATTAATTTGTCATTCACTTCTGGCGTAAGCTTGTCTCTTGCTAGTTTTCACATTGTAAATCTCAAACCTACCTGGTCCTGTGTCATTCTCATCATTATTACTATTAGATCTTTCATCAGCAGCATGCAGATGAAACTGCTCCTTAACTGCTCTTTTTGAAACTGCTCATTAACTTTTAATCTTTTTATCTTCCCTGTGCAGTCCATTTATTTTGTCTGTCCAACATGCTCTTTTTATGTGTCCTACTTTGTTGCATTCTCTGCAAGGTTCACCTTTAAGCCTGTATTGGTCTGGTGTGGGTGAGCCCCTGCCAAAACAGTAACACATTTTGTTCAGATTGGTTCTGTCTAGACATTGCAATTTTATTCGTGCTCTCTTTCATTCCTGACTGCAACTCAGCTGCACCTCTGGCCACAGTTTCCTTTGATACAGTGCTTTTAAGTGCGAGCTGTGCTTCAGTTAGGAGCCATTTTATAAACTGTTCTTGTAAGGTTCCACAAACTAAACAATCTATTAGTTTATCATTAAGTCCATCACAATGCTCAGACAATCTCTTCAATTCAGCCATGCATTCTGAAATGGTCTCCCCTTCCTTTTGATTCCGTTTATGAAACCTAAAGTGTTCTGCAATCACGAATGGTTTTGGCTCTAAATGTTCCTGCATTACTTTCATGATATCAGCAAAGCTCATTTTGGCTGGTTTGTTTTGAGCAGTAAAACTTCTAAGCAAACTGTGTGCTCTTCCACTAACTGCACTCAGTAAAACTGTCACTCGTTTCTCATTGGCTATTCCATGCTTTAAAATACTGCTCAATTCATTCAGTATACATAACCTTTCTGATGTATTCCCATTTCTGCTTTTTTAATTTGATTATTATCACCTGGTACTCACTGTTTATGAACCCCTTGAGTTTAATCCATTTTCTGCCTTTTATTTAACTTGACCATCTTTTTCTCCCTCTTCTGAAGAGGCACATGCTGTGCTTTTTTGACTCAACAGTTTTTCTCCTCTTGTGAAGAAATCATGCTGTGCTTTTTTTTAAAACTCAAATGTCTCGCTGCACTTCAACAGGTAGGTGGTCTTCTCAGGTTTATTTTTGTAACTCCAAAACATAAAACTAATTTTTTAAAAAAGCATGGGATCCAAGAGATATGTGTACACTTAGTTTTGCTTTTTACTTTAGTGAGGTACGCACTTATGATGTGCTGGCATCATGACATATGCTATTCACATATTTTTACATCTAATCTGTAATGACACCGAAGACATGCGCACTTCTCACTGTTACCATCAGGTAGGAGGTACAGAAGCCTGAAGGCACACACTCAGCGATTCAGGAACAGTTTCTTCCCCTCTGCCATCCGATTCCTAAATGAACATTGAACTCATAAACACTACCTCACTTTTTTTATTTCTGTTTTGCACTATTTTTAATCTAACTATTTAACACACACACACACACACACACACACACACACACACACACACACACACACACACACACACACACACACACACACACACACACACACACACACACACACACACACACACACACACACACACACACACACCATAATTGATTTACTTCTTTTCTTTCTATATTATCATGTATTGCATTGAACCACTGCTGCTAAGTTAACAAATTGCACAACACGTGCTGGTGATAATAAACCTGATTCTGAATTATGTAAACAATAAAAAAACTTAAACAATATATTTACATTATTGCTCAAATATTACTGAAATATTAAATACACAACACATGGTGAACTGGCTGTTTGAATTCAGAACTAGCTTGCCCACGAAGACAGAGGTACTGATTTTAGCTGGAGGTCTGCCAGTAGTGGTGCTCTACTGGGATCTGTGCTGGGACCTCTGCTGTTTGCGATGTATATAAATGACCTGGATAAAAATGTAGGTTAGTAAGTTTGCAGATGATACAAAGATTGGTAGTGTTGTGGATAGTGTATAAAACTGGCAATGAACAGCAGGATGTAGATCAGTTGCAGATATGCGTGGAAAAATGGCAATTGGAGTTTAACCCAGCCAAATGAGAAGTGTTGCACCTAAGCAGGCCAAATATAAAGAGATAGTCCACTGTTAGGGCAAGACCCTTAACAATGTTGATGAGCAGAGGGATCTTGTTCCCTGAAAGTGGTTAGACAGGTTGATAGGGTGGTTAAGAAGGCATGTGGCATGCTTGTCTTTATTAGTTGAGGCACTGAGTTCAAAAGTCAAGACAGAACCTTCGGCAGGACTGGAGAGGAAAAGGCTGAGGAGTAGGTATAAAAGGTAGGGTAGGGGAGAGAGACACACACAAGGTGAGAGGTGAAGCCTGGAGTGGAGGAATGAAGTAAAGAGCCGGGAAGTTGATTGGTGAAAGAGATACAGGGCTGCAGAAAGGGGATTCTGATAGGAGAGGACAGAAGGGCATGGAGGATAGAAAAGGGAGGAGGCGATGGGCATGTAAGGAAATAAGGTGAGAGAGGGAAAAGGGGATGGAGATTGGTGAAGGGGGGGGACTTTACTGGAAGTTGAAATCAATGTTCATGCCATCAGGTTGGAGGCTACCCAGATGGAATATTCCCAGCTCTTTACTTCATCCCTCCCCCTCCAGGTTTCACCTCTCACCTTGTGCTTCTCTCTCCCCTCCCCCCACCTTTTAAATCTACACCTCATCCTTTTCTCTCCAGGGTCTTGGCCGGAAACATCGACTGTACTCTTTTCCATAGATGCTGCCTGGCCTGCTGAGTTCCTCCAGCATTTTGTGTGTGTAACTTGGGATTGCAGTATCTGCAGATTTTCTCTTGTTCGTCGTTCTATCCAACAGATCTGTTTGCATCCCATCCAGATGCCCTCACCTCATCCTATCAACAGTAGCTCCTTTCTCCCTGGTGTACCTTCTGGGAATGATGGTTTTAAAATACCCCGCAAATTACACACAGAATTTATGGCAATGACATTGTAAATTATGTTTTAAGCCAATTGACAACTCCTGTTACTGAAACAGTGACATTTCAATATTGACAATTTTCCATTCCTGATCTATATTTCTTCCACTTTAAAGCTTCTGAAAATTCTTGATCCTCAATTCCAACCAATACACCAGGATTGCTTCTTTGGAGAACCTCTGCTCTTGACTCTGCTAGGTTAGTCAAACGTTGGCTCCTTTCAAAAGAGCAATAGGTGTTGAAGTGTTTTGAGCAGCTCTCAGCATCTGCTAAGCTAGTGGTCGCCAAACCCTCGATCGCGATCGACTGGTGGATCTTTGAGAATTTCCCAGTGGATCCTGAAAAAAAATGAAAAATAAATACACAAATACTGTTGTGAGATTGTTTTCGGGTTGCAGGATTTTAGTTTCGTTCTTTCTGCCCAGTGCGCATGTGTGTAGCTCCCCCGCCACATGACTACACAGTGTACTTCAGTGGTCCCCAGCCACCGGGCTGCGAGGAAACGATGTGATTTGTTGAACTTGAAAGTACGCGAGGTCATCAGTCGCCTAAATGCAGTGATAGCCTCGCACCAAGGATCACTGGTTGGCCTCGGGTAACCGGCCGCCTCGCACGGCCGGCGGGAAGTGTCGTTGCTACTGGCTTGGAGCGCGGACAGATGGGCACTGCCTCTAAACCTGTTTAGCACACTGAATGTTCGTGGGGAACCCAGTGCTGAAATATTTGCAGATGACTTAATGCGGGCTCAGGGTTTCGTAAGTCGCAGAGCAGCTACCTCGCTGCAATCTACTGAAACAAACTTTTGTCGGCCAATAGATCCTACAAGAGGGGTGGGGACGCACCCTTGTCGCACTCCTCGCTCGGTGGCTCGCTCTCTCTGGACTGTGACCGCCGCGGCCCCGGCTCTGGGACCTCTGGCCCTGACCTTGTCCTCTCACCCCACCCATGACCAGTCGCACCTGGCCAAGGCATCTGGTGGCGAGCGGGCGGGAGGCCGGAGCTGGGGCCCGGAGGCTGTCTAATGAGGCAATGAAGCCCTCAAAACTGCTTCGGTCCCCTGAGTCCAAGCACCCCACACTTTAATACAAACCCGCTGAGTTTTTTTCCAACGTTAAAAACGTGAGCAAGCGGGACAGCAGCTAAGTGCTGAGAGCCACGTAAAGTAAATTGTGGAATAGACTGGACATAAGGAACCTGCTTCGAGTATCGCTGTATTCCGATCGTGTTTAACATCCCCCTTGCGCCCCCCTCCCCCCCCCCGGTCGGCCGGTCCGCAAGAGTATTGTCAATATTAAACCGGTCCGCGGTGCAAAAAAAAAGGATGGTGACCCCTGGTGTTCATACATTATTTCTACTTCCGGGTTGTGGGGTTTTACTTCCAGTCTTCTCTGCCCTGCTGTGCATGTGTGTAACTAATCGATTTGGAGTCAATCTTGCCTTTTGCTAAGGCTGAGGTAGGGGATCTTGGGCTTCAAATGGTTGGTGACCACTATGCTCAACCTAAGGGGCTTTAAGATGTGATGTGCCTGCCCCAAGTGGAGTGGTGACACTATCATTGGTCACAGTCATTTTTAGCCCACAGAGTCACCTTTAAATTTAAAAACAGTTAAATTTAAATCATCAGAGATCCAGGTTGATTCTGATCCACAAGATGATACTCTTATTTGATCCCAGATCCTTTTCAATAGATGTTCACGAGTAAACTCTGACCAGAACTCTGGAAACGTGCGTGTAACACCCTGGGAAAGGTTTCACTGCTAACGTAATGGTCTTTCTGTAGAAGCAGTGTTTGGGTGATAGTTAGAGATTGATGCACCATCAATAACTCACGCTGAGACTTAGGAAACGAGATATCGGCTTTTATTGACTGGAAGAATAAACAACACTACATCCTGGGGAAAATGAGGGAGAGCAGCAGCCCACAGTCGCTTTTATACAGGGGTCTGTGGGAGGAGCCACAGGAGCAGTCAGCAGGGTCTGTGGGAGGAGCCACAGGAGCAGTCAGCAGGGTCTGTGGGAGGAGCCACAGGAGCAGTCAGACAGGTATATCTAGTTCACCACAGAGATAACGGGCACTTTGGAATGCGAGCCGTCCAATGAAGGGAGGCTGTTTTTGTGTTCTGTGCCTGACACCAGTGTGAGCTGGGTCTTTTGTTCCGCGGGAGATGAAGGGAGAAGGGAGAAGATGCCATAGGACTCGACCCGGAGCGGGACCATGACTCGCTGAAGCCCGGGGAGATCAATGGAGGATTGGTAAAGGGGAAACGGTGAGCTCCGACTTGTGCACCTTAGACTGTTTCATTAAAATGGGCCCGTTTCTTCTTTTTTGCTTTTCCTTTACTAACCCTTTAGTCAAATTAAGGATTATTAAGCTAAATTGTTTAATTGCATGCGGTGTACTGTCTGTTATTTCATGGTACTTATTTGTAATGGGAACCAATCACGCGGCATCCACACAAACAGGGGGATTTGGGGGGGGGGCTTGCACTTCAATCTCCCACGTTTGCTTGGGCCGGAGATTGTCTTTGTTAGACTTACACAGCCAATGGAACCAGAGTATTACAAGTGTAATTGGAAACCCCAATGGATAGTCAGACTTGGCATAGACAAAGCCCTGGATCTGCCTGTTCTACTAGACTCCCAATATTATGAAAGAGAGTCCTGTCAGTACAGCTGAGATATATTAAGACCACGGTAAAATAGGTCCTATCATAAGAACAAACATAATCTATTGATACACCTTAAGGGCTATTGATCAAAATTATGTCGTGTTTGGACTGAAGTCACAACCCACGTAGCAGAAAGAGGACTTCACCTGTGTATCAAAATGGGAGAGGGCCATGGGGCTGGCAGGAGCAGAGTGCCAGGTCCTGTTCAGCCACTGTGGTGAACTAGATATACCTGTCTGACTGCTCCTGTGGCTCCTCCCAAGACCCTGCTGACTACCCCTGTGGCTCCTCCCACAGACCCCTGTATAAAGGCGACTGTGGCCTGCTGCTCTCCCTCATTTTCCCCAGGATGTAGTGTTGTTCTTCAGTCAATAAAAGCCGATATCTCACTTCCTAAGTCTCGGCGTGAGTTATTGATGGTGCATCAATTTTATTGACTGAAAGTTACAACATGGAAACCGCTTTACGCCCAGAACGCTTAGACTTGGACCCCCGAGACCCTGGAGCAGCTCTTGCCTTTGACCACTGGCTGGTGTGCTTCCAATCGTACTTAGAGGAGGTTCGTGCCACCGACTCGGCTGTTCGGCTCAAACTTCTCTTCTCGAGGGTCGCCCCAAAAGTTTATTCGTTCATCAGGGACATATCCACCTACGAGGAGGCGCTTGCCGCCCTCTGAAGACAGTACCTGCGGCCAGTAAATCCAGTTTATGCACGGCACCGCTTGGCCACGCGAAAACAGCGGCCTACGGAGTCGACTGCTGAATTTCTTCGCGAGTTACTGATACTCGCGCGGGACTGTGACTGCAAAGCGCTCACAGCGGAACAGCATAAGGAACTCTTGGTCCGAGACGCTTTTGTGACTGGGGTTCGGTCAGTGTGTATCCGCCAGCGGCTGCTGGAAAAAGCTGATCTTACCTTACGCTCCGCGATAGAGTCGGCCGATTCGATAGAGGCTGCGCAACTGTACGCCGAAGAAGTCCAGCCGCGCGATTCCCCGGTTCCGAGCGAATTCGCCAACGCCGCAGCCAGTCGCGGTATCTCAAACCGCACTTCTACCGTCCTGACACTGCGCAGCTTGTCAAGGCCACCCGCCCTTTTGAGCGACCGAGTATTGACTTTAAGGGCCCCCTTCCCTCCACCGACCGCAATGTCTACTTTCTCAGTATTATTGACGAGTACTCGCGATTCCCCTTTGCCGTTCCCTGCCCCGACACTACTACCACGTCCGTCATAAAAGTCCTGCGCCAGCTCTTCACACTGTTCGGATATCCCTGCTATGTCCACAGTGATAGAGGGTCCTCCTTTATGAGTGACGAGTTGCGCCGGTTCCTGCTTGCTAGGGGCATAGCTACTAGTCGCACCACGAGTTATAATCCCCGGGGGAATGGCCAGGTGGAGAGGGAGAATGCCACAGTGTGGAAGGCCATACTTTTAGCCCTTAAGTCACAAGGGTTGCCGGTCTCCCGATGGCAGGAGGTCCTCCCTGAGGCACTCCACTCTATCCGCTCCCTGTTGTGTACGTCCACTAATGCCACCCCTCACGAACGCTTATTCTCTTTTCCCAGGAAGTCTGTCACTGGGACCA
Source organism: Hemitrygon akajei (assembly GCF_048418815.1). Classification (NCBI taxonomy): domain Eukaryota; kingdom Metazoa; phylum Chordata; class Chondrichthyes; order Myliobatiformes; family Dasyatidae; genus Hemitrygon; species Hemitrygon akajei. Next base: position 57,258,421 of record NC_133140.1, read on the forward strand.
CCCTGCCAGTTTGGCTGACGTCCCCGGGGCCAGTGCTGCTGCGTAAACATGCGAGGAGTAATAAGTACTCACCACTGGTCGAGAAGGTTCACCTCCTGCATGCTAATCCCCAGTATGCCTACGTGGTCTTGCCTGATGGGCGGGAGGACACGGTCTCTGTCCGCGACCTGGCACCCGCCGGGGCAGCAGACCACTACCCCGAGCAGTCCCCGGTAACTATGCACCCTGTACCCGAGGTGACTCCGCACGCACCGTGCCCCACACAGACTCCGTATGCGTCTGTTCCAGGGCCCTCGCTCACACGCGAGGGGTCCCTGCCACCTCCTGTTGGGACAGAATTAACCCACTCTCCGCCTTCGGAGCACACACCACCTCCGGCACCTGTGCCGTCATCACCTCCGGCTCCTGTGCAATTGCAGCCGGAGCTACGTAGATCGCTACCTGTCTGACTGCTCCTGTGGCTCCTCCCAAGACCCTGCTGACTACCCCTGTGGCTCCTCCCACAGACCCCTGTATAAAGGCGACTGTGGCCTGCTGCTCTCCCTCATTTTCCCCAGGATGTAGTGTTGTTCTTCAGTCAATAAAAGCCGATATCTCACTTCCTAAGTCTCGGCGTGAGTTATTGATGGTGCATCAGCCACCTCATTCTATTCCCTCTGAATGGAGTCAGAGCCGGCAAATGAACGTCAACCCCAGTTTATTACGCAGCAGTAAAACTGACATTAGTGATCTCTATAATTCAATTAAGCAGCATTCACAAAGGGAAGTTCAACTTTCCACTGCACAGCTGTAATAATAATAATTGTTTGATGATATCTTGAGCTTTTCTGTATTTGGAAATTAGACCGTGCATCTCCAATCTATGGAGAGCTGGCATTCCAGTGAAGTACAGAGGCAGTCGACTCTATGAGGCCTGATAGCTGCTGCATTTGTCACTGTTGAGCATTTGAATCTGTAAAGGATAGATTAATATTTGGTCTTGAGAGAAGTACCTGTTGACATTTGCTCCAAGCATACACATTGCTATCTTTCAGACCTAATAATCGTTGATATCCAGAACAGCATCTCAAACTGCATCACTAAACAACTAAACTCATAGGACAATAACCGGACTACTTCATCCCAGAACATATATCTGAGGGATGAGAAAATCAACCAGACGCTGTTATCACCATTATTTTGTGATAAACTCCATTATCACTGTCTAGCAAAAATCTATGGACTGTATGATTTGTGCTGACATTTCACAGGTGGCATTTTAGGATATTTCTTTTTAATCCGTGACAACACAGAAGAGACAAAAAGAGTCATGAATGCTTTCAGTCAAGCAGGGGTCACCTTCTGTGAAATAAAATAGCATTTGCCTAATCATAGGGTTTCAAAATGAACAATGACCACTTCTAAAATTTGTGCCATATCAAATATCTGAAAGAGAACAAAACATGTTAAGAAACTAATACATAAGCATTACAGTCTATTATTTCAACAAACCACTCTCAGCAGAATATATTTTGTACACTTAAAAGTATCAGTACAGATGATTTGCAACCAATGTAGGTGTTTAAAGTGATACTCTATGGCTAATTGGTATAGATATTAGTAAGATTTGGCATTATATTTTAGCAACATTTCCCTCGACTTTATTTTTTCATACACGTATTAAATACCTCCTAGTTGTACCCAAGGCTAGGTTGGCTACAACTTAATCCTGCAGCCAAGATAATCCAGCTCTTTGGATACGCTTTTAATGGCTGCAGGAGTCTTCTATTCTCCACCCATATAGAATACTAGCTCACTGGAACATAATGTGTAAAAGGTAAGTTCAGTCAAAGTGCAAAGCAAGCTACGTTATTAGAGTACCTATATGTCACTACAAACAACCCTGAGATTCGTTTTCCTGCGGGCATTCTCAGCAAATTGATAGAATAATATCTATAACAGGATCAATGAAAGATCAAATAGAATGCAGAAGACAACAAACTGTGCAAAAACAATATAAATAAATATCAATAAATAATGAGAACATAAAATAATAAGATAAAGAGTCCTTAAAGTGAGATCATTGGTTGTGGGTACATCTCAATGGATGGGCAAAAGTGACTGTAGTTACCCCCTTTTGTTCAAGAGCCTGATGGTTGAGGGGTAGTAACTGTTCTTCAGCTTGGTGGTGTGAGTCCTAGGGCTCCTGTACCTTCTACCTGATGGCAGCAGTGAGAAAAGAGCATGGCCTGGGTAGTGGTGATCTCTGATTATGGATGCTGCTTTCCTGCAACAGCGTTTCATGTAGATGCACTCAATGATTGGGCAGGCTTTACCCGTGATGTAGGATTTTGGTATTAGTGTTCCCATACCAGGCCAGTCAATACACTCTCCACTACTCATCTATAGAAACTTGTCAAAGTTTTTGATCTCATGCAGAATCTCCACAGACTCCTAAGGAAGTAAAGGCACTGCCATGCTTTCTGTGCAATTGCATTTACATGCTGGGTCCTCTGAAATAGTAGCACCCAGGAGTTTAAAGTTGATAACCCTCTCCAACTCTGATCTCCCGATGCAGACTGGCTCTTGGACTTCTGGTTTCCCTCTCCTGAAATCTACAATCAGTTTCTTGGTCATGCTGACACTGAGTGAGAGGTTGATGTTATGACACCACCTAGTCAAATTTTCAAACTCCCTCCTGTATGCTGGTTCATCATCACCTTTAATACGGACCACAACAGTGGTGTCATCAGCAAACTTGTATATGGTGTTGGAACTGTACTTAGCCACACGGTCATATGTGTAAAGTGAGTAGAGTAGGGGGCTAAGTACCCATCCCTGTGATGCACCTGTGCTGATGGAGATTGTGGAGGAGATACTTCTACCAGCCTGAACCGACTGGGATCTACAAGTAATGAAATCAAGGATCCAATTGCACAAGGAGGTGTTGAGGCCAAAGTCTTGCAGCAAATTGATTAGTTTTGAGGGGATGATAATATTAAATGCTGAGCTGTAATTAATAAATAGTATCTGGTTGTATGCACCTTTGCTATCCAGGGTTGTACAAAGAGCCAATAAGATGGTATCTGCTGTGGACCTGTTCCTCTGCTAGGCAAATTGGAGCAGATCGAAGTCCCCTCTCAGGCAAGAGCTGATATGTTTCATCACCAGCCTCTCAAAACAATACATCACTGTGGATGTACATGCAACTGGGTGATAGTCACTGAGGCAGGTCACCACGCTCTTCGTGGGCAGCAGTGTGATCGAAGCACCATGCACCACCATGCACTGCCAAAGCATCACTGCACACCAGCCAGTTAGTCAGCACAGATCTCTAATACATAGCCAGGTATCCCGACCGGACCAGATGCTTTCCTTGGATTAAACTCCTGAAGGCAGCCTGCACGTCAGCTTCAGATACTGAGATCAAAGGATCATCAGGAGATGTGGGGGTTTGTGATGGTTCCTCCATGTCCTTAGGATCAAAGTGAGCACAGAAGTCATTGAGCTCACCAGGAAGTGAAGCCCTGCTGTCCCCATGTCACTTGATTTAACTTTTAGGAGATTATAACATTCAAGCCCTGCCACAGCTCTTGAGCATCCCTCTTTGCTTCCAGTTTGATCTGGAATCTCTATTTCGCCCATGAGGTGGCTTTCCGGAGATCATACCTGAAACTCTTGTAGCATTCTTGGTCTCCAGACTTGAATGCCTCTGATCTGGCCCTCAGCAAGTTTCAGACCTCATGATTCACCCAGAGCTTCTGATTGGGGAAGACTCTGGATGATTTAATGGGGACACACTACACATCTACAGCTCAGGAATTCGTTCCGCTCTCTAGATGAGTGTTTGAACACGGCCCAGTCCACTGACTCAAAGCAATTGTGTAATTGTTCCTCTGTCTCCCATGACCACCTCTTAGTTGTTGTAATCTCTGGAGACTTGCTTTTTAGGCTCTGCCTATATGCGGGTAGGAGGAGGATGGCCAGGTGATCCAATGTACCAAAGTGTAGTCTGGGCAAGAAATGGTAGGTATTCCTTATCTTAGTATAGCAGTGGTCTGCTGTGTTGGGACCCCTGGTGCTACAAGTTATATGCTGGTGATAATTGGGCAGGGTTTTCTTCAAACAAAATAAAATATAAAGACACAAGCCTCAGAATCTTATTATTTTTAATACTTCATTTGTAATATATTCTGGGATTTTGCAGCTACCTATAATTTGATACTGACACTTAAACTAATTAAAATAATTACTGTAAATAGTGTTGAGAACCATGATACAGAAGTGATAATAAGCTTTCAAAATTAAAGGAATATATGAATTGCAGTAATCCAATCACAAACAAGAGAAAATGCTGGAAATCCAAGTAACACACACAAAATGTTGGCGGAACTCAGCAGGCCAGGCAGCATCTATGGAAAAGCATACAGTCGACATTTTGGGCTGAAAATATCAATTGCAGTCATGTACAACTTCATTGCACGCTGAGCAAGGCTGATAAATTGAGTCATTTCGGAGGACCGCATGCAAGAAACAGTTCATGTCCACAGAAACGGGGCAGCACAGTAGCATAGTGGGTAGCATGATGCTTTATAGTGTCAGTGTTCAAATCCAGCTGCTGTATGAAAGGAGTTTGGATGTTCATATATCGAGAGGGTTGGAGTGTGTTTTTATGCTAACAAAGTGGATGAGGTAAAGAATGTCTCCACACTTCTTGACTTAATGGGTGCTAGAACATACAGTCTCTTACACAACTTAGTAACTCCTGAAAAGCCAGCAAGCAAGATGTTCAACAAAATTGTTACAATTTTATAAAATCACTTGAGCTCTAAACCATTGGTAATAGCTGAGAGATTTAGATTTCTCAAAAGGAACCAGTCCAAGGATGAAAACATTTCTGGATACATTGCAGAACTGCACGAACTTTCCCAGTACTGTGACTTTAGAGATGGACTTTCTAATGCATTAAGGGACAGGCTGGTATGTAGCATGCAGAGTCAAAGCACTCAACAGAGGCTACTGTCAAAAAGAAACTTAATCTTAGAATGGGCAATTATCATTGCAATATTGTTAGAGACTGCAGCAAAACTACAGAATATGAGTTTAGAATGTGAAATGCACAAAATGTCACTGAATGGTGCAAATAGCCAAGAATGTTTTTCGATGTGGCATATTTTCCCATGATGCAAATTACTGTTGATTCAAAGGAGAAATTTGCAGCAAGCGTCACAGACAAGGTCACATAGAGAGTGTGCGCAAATCAGACAAAAAGCAAAACCAAAGAGAGAAAACACACACAGTTGAAAAGTTTCAAACACAAAACTAAGCAAAGTGACTGAATGTGAAACAGAATCAGACAACACAGAGTCTGACAAAGATGAGCTGTCATGCCAAGAACTGCATAGCATTACTGAAGCAAATCACAACATCATCTGGATCACAATAGATGTGTCTGGAGCAAAACTGAAAATGGAGCTGGATATAGGGTCAGCTTTGTCTATAGTTTCAGAGGCTGACTACAACAAACTATTTTCTAAGCTACCATCAGAAAAGACCTCAGTGATGCTGAAGACCTACGGAGCTGAAAGAGTATCTGCCAAAGACAAAGTAAATGTGATGTACGGAGGCAAAACACAGCAGTTAGAGCTTTATATGTTGAAAAGTGGAGGGCCAGCACTTTTCAGACATGAATGGATGAGAAAAATCCAACTAGACTGGCAGACAATCAAAGCTCTCAATGTGACATCAACAGGCAACAGCAGCCCAAATGATAGCACCACCCAGAGACTGTCACAGCTACTAATGCTAATGAGACGGTGCTTGAGAAGGGGATTGGTAAACTCAAAGGCATGAAGGCCAGAATTGAACTGGATGAAGCAGCAACAACAAGATTCCATAAAGCACGTCCAGTGCCTCACACATTACATCCTAAAGTGGATGCTGAAAGTCAGAGCTTGGAGGCATCTGGCATTCTCTCCAAGGCTGAGTGGAGTGTTTGGGCCACGTCCATTGTCCCGGTGAGCAAGAAAGAAAAGGCAGGAGCTGTTCACATATGCAGGGACTTCAAAGTGAGCATCAACCCTGTGCAGCACCCCTCCCATGAAGAGAAAACATTTTTGCATCTTTGATGGGTGGGGAGAGGCTTTCAAAGATTGACTTGTCAGAAGCCTATCAGCAAAAGAGATTGAGGAGTCAAGCAGGAAGTTCCTCACAATCAACTCTCACAAGGGACTATTCCAGTATAATCGTCTCATCTTTGGCGTCACATCAGCTCCAGCAATTTGGGAAAGAGCAATGGACCAAGTGCTCCAAGATATCCCAGGAACTCACTATTACCTTGAAGAGCACCTCTAGAACCTGGGCAAAATGCTTACTAGGCTGAGTGAGTATGGTCTGCACACAAAGAGAAAGAAATGTGAGTTTTTCAAGAATGAAAACTCATATTGTGGACATGTCTTTGACAAGCATGGCTTACTTAAGTCACAAGAGAAAATTGAATCAGTACTACAGGCACCCAATCTGGAAAATGTGTCACAACTTAAGTCATACTTGGGCCTTGTAAACTACTACCACCGATTTTTCCCAAACATTGCTTCAGTGCTACATTCATTGAACGCTCTGTTGAAGACGGGAACAAAGTGGGAATGGTCATAAAGATGTGAAAGAACATTCAAAGAAATAAAGAGACTAATAACACCCATTATGACCCATCTCTGTCAATCAGACTGGTGTATGATGTGTCCCCTTATGGCATTGGTGCCATTTTGTCATGCACTATGGAAGATGGATCTGAATGTCCAATTACATTTGCTTCAAGATCACTCACAAGGGCAGAACACAACTACACATAGATCGACTGAGAGGCCCTTAGTGTAGAATGGGAAATCAAGAAACTCCACATCTACCTTTATGGACAGAAGTTTACTCCGGCGACAGACCACCAGCTCCTGGTGTCTATTTTCAATCCCAGTGATGACTGCTACCCAGTTACAACATTGAGCACTTTTCCTAGGAGCCCACTCTTATGACATAGAGTTCAAGGGTACCAAACAACACAGCTACGCTGATGGCCTGGCACCTCTTCCACTGTTGGCAACTGAAGAAGAGAAGTCTTCATACTGTGACCTAGCAGACGAGTCCCACACAGCATTGGTGGAGCAGTTGTCAGTAACGTTCTGAAATACAAAGAGAAACAAGGAATGACTCAACATTGTCAAAAGTCTATGACATCACCGTGCAAGGATCGCCAGTTCATGATAATCCTAAGTTTCTAGAATTCTCTGCGAGACGAGACCAACTGGCAGTATGTCGAAGAATTCTACTGTGTGGATCCCATGTTGTGGTTCTGTGCACCAAAGTGTTAGAGAACCTGCATGAAGAACACCTGGTACAGTCAAGATAAAGAGTCTCACCTGGAGCTACATGTGGTGGCTGGGAATAGATAAACAGACTGAAAACTTGACCAAAAGCTGTTCAGGATGCCACAAGGTTCAAAATGCACCCCCAACAGGCACAGTCACACCTGTGGGAGTGGCCGTCTTCACCATTGGCAAAGAGGGCGTATTGACTTTGCTGGGCCATTCATGGACTCCATGTTTCTGATTGCTGTGGATGCTCGTTCGAAGTGGCCAAAGGTCATACCAATGAAGTCAACCACCTCAGATAAGAATGTTTCCACTCTGAGGAATATCTTCATCAGAAATAGCTTACCAGGACTAACTGTGAGTGACAACAGACCACAATACCTGTCAGAAGAATTCCAACTGTTTATGAAGAAATATGGCATCAGACATTTCAAGGCAGCTCCTCACCACCCAGTAATGAATGGGTTAGCGGAAAGGTTTATCCAAACATTCAAAAAGTCCATTAAAGCGATGGACAAGGAGAACATTTCTCTACAGCACAAGGTGGGCAGCTTCCTTTTCGTGCATCACAACTCTGTTCATGAGACGACAAATCAAACACCTGCAATGCTGTTCGTGAGCGGGAATCTGAGGTCTCACGTAGACCTCCTGAAAGCAGGCTTCCGGAGGGAAGTGCAGAATGAACAGTTCAGCCAGTTACCAAGTAAATCATCAAGCAACTTTGAGGTTGGACAGGAAATCCTAATGCTTGATTACTGAGAAGACAAGTGGACATCTGATAGGATAACTATAAGAATTGGACCAGTGACATACACATTGGATGTCGGAGACTGTACATGGAGTCTTCACGTGGACAAGGTACTGAATGCTCAGCCGAAGAACACACCTGAGTCGGCTGCATCCAACAAGAAGACAGGTTACAGCCACTGGATTTACCTCTCACTGATAATCATGTCACTGACAGCAATGTGACACCTGTAACAGAGAAAGTTGTCTTTGACAAGACAGCTGCCAAACCTGATGCCACTCCACAGGTCCAAAGCTGCTATCCTGAAAGAAGCAGTGTGCCATCCGAAAGACTGAATCTTTAGTATTGTGAAGTTAGTTATGGACCGTTATTGTGAAAGTATGTTTATTTGAATATGCTTTGTTAAAAGGAAATTGAATGTTTTGTTAGATATACAGATTTATGTTACATTAATCTAAAGGGGGAAATGCAGTATAATATACAGAATCTACTTATTTTAGAGTAATGACTCTCTTAGCACTAATTATTGACTGATAACTTACCTTGATTGGTTGTCTACACATGTGCGTTGTTTGATCTCTCTCCCACTGCAACAAGGATACACGAGTTAACTCACCTCCCATGTGCGTGCATTTATTTAATTGATATGTAGTTGTACAGACACAGCAAACCATATCAGATTGACAGCATGTCTGTGGCAAGTGCGCAGGCAGCTGATTGGTGAATCAAATGGGCCTCCTACACGCAGAAGACTCTCTCTTTCTTTGCACGGGATTTTGAGTGCACATGTTTTCATTTTGACGGGTCCGGTTCATCGTTCCCATGCTGAACATTGCCCAGTAAAAACATTTAATCCTACTACTTGTGATCTTGCTCCATGCACCGTAATAATGAGTCTAAACAACTAATATCCATTAACATCATTGGAAACGAAAGCTGGGGCGTTGTCGTAATTGGAGGCCAATTTGGAATATTAGATTTAAAACAAAGTAAAAAGCTTCTCAATGAGCCAAAACAAAATTCAATTATAAATAAACCACAGTTTGTTCCTCAGTATGATGCAGTCATTTATGCCCATGTGATAATTAAAATGACTTGATCTTAATCAGTAACAATGAAGGCCCTCACAAGGAACTACTGTCTTTACAAACTTTTGGGGATATTAAAGCAAAGTTTTTACTTTTGGATTTCTTTCATGATGTCCCCTATCCACTAAATCAGATGTTAAATTTAGTCCTCGATATTGATAGCTGGATAATAATGGTTTATACACACCACATTAATGAGTTTTCACATCAGGAAGGCAAATGCAGGAACAAGAGAAAAGCTGCAGATGCTGGGAATCCGGGCAACACACACAAAATGCTGGAGGAACTCAGCAGGCCCGGCAGCATCTATGGAAAAAGTACAGTCGACATTTCGGGCCAAAACCCTTCGACAAATGTAGGAAATTGCTCAATTTACCTCAATGCTCATTTGTGGGCACATTCAGTTCTTTATTGGTTGCTTACCCATCAAAATCTTAATATAAAAAAGCTACTTATCACATTTAGTGGGATACGGTAAATAGAAAAGTTCTTACCATGATAAAGGTATTTTAATGACATGCCAGGATCACTGTTAGGACCTCTGTTGTTTGTGATTTATATAAATGATTTGGATGAAAGTATTGGTGGACTCATTCATAAATTCTGTTGGAGTTATTGATACTGAAGAAGACTGTAAGGATTCAGAAGTATATAGGCTAGCTGGAAATGTGGGTAGAGAAATGGCAGATGGAGTTTAATATGAACAAATGTGAGGTGTTGCACATTGGGAGGTCAAATGCAGGAGGAAAGTATGGCAAGACCCTTAAGAGCATTTTTTTTACTTTATCCCATATTCTTAATTGCCATTTGCCTAACCCTTTGATTGCTCTTTTTGGCACCTTAGGTGAAGTTGACATGCATTTGAGTCCGACTAAACGTCGAACATTATCTTTTGCAACTCTTTTGGCTAGACAGTTAGTTCTTCTTAGGTGGAGAGATGTTGCCCCACCCACTCATGCTCAATGGCTTAGAGACATTATGTCCTGCTTAGACCTTGAAAAGATTCATTATTCACTTCTCAATTCGGCCATAAAGTTTCATAAGGCGTGGGGACCTTTTCTTGAATATTTTCACAATTCCTCTTTAGATTAAAGGTTCATCCTTTTTTTGCACTACAATCCTTTACTTCCAGCCTTTTTTCCTGGTTAAGTTTTACAGAGGTTTTTTATGTGAAATACGTTATAGTTTAGGTAGTAGGCATGATATTTTTTTATATTTACAGCTCTGTGGTGATGAAAACTTTGATTAACTTTTCTTTACATTGTTATGGTTGGCTTGGAGGTTTGTAGTGGGAGGGTGGGGAGGATACTAACTTTTCATTTTGGGTGCTTTTTCTGTATTGTTATGAATTGTATATTAGACACATTGGTCTTGCTCTGTATAAATCTCCATTTTGTTGGGGTTTTTTCTGTTGTAGTGTAGAAACTTATTAAAAAATTAATTTTAAAAAGAGCATTAATGTACAGAAGGATTTTGAAGTGCAAGTCCATATCAGCCTGAAAGATGTAGCACAAGTAGATAGGATGGTAAAGAAGGAGTACAATATATTTGCCTTAATTAGTGGGTTCACTGAGTATTAAAGTTAGGAGGTCATGTTTTAAACATTTGGAGCATTGACATCTCCTCTTTCTATCCAGTCCTGATGAAAGGTCTCGGCCCAAAACCTCGACTGTTTCCTCCCATCCACAGATGTGGCCTGACCAGCTGTGTTCCTCCAATATTTTATACGTGTCGCCCCGGAATTCCCAGCATCTGCAGATCTTCTTGTGTTTGTGATTTCCAGCACATTGTTTATCATTTAAAATTCAGGTGAGAGATGGCAATCATTCCTATTGTGGATGGATCTGAATGAAGTTGTTCCACCCCTACTTCTGCTGTGTTCTTGTGAAAGCTGCAGGCAAATAGTGTTAACACTGGCTTGCTATCCCAACCACTCGAGGGATGAGCCGCCAGGAAGGAACTGGTGCCGCTTGATCACTCTGACGTGGACAGTGTCGTATAAAATAGACGTCTTCACACTGGATTCTTATAGCGTGCTTCAAATTCAATTTCGCATGTCTGATCTCTGCTGCCCTCGACTCCTCCATTTCTTGGCATCTTATTGATTAACTTCACGCTTCAATTCAAAGCAAAGTGCACAATAACATACCCGCCAGAAATGAATATTTAGGCTGTGAAATCACATATGTAGCCACTTACAAAATGTGCTGCTTCTCAAATCCAGTATAATACCCCTATTTTCTTTGCAGCAAAATGTGACCCACCAGTGACGACAGTTACTGATCCAATGGATGGAATGCTTACTGATCATCACAGCTCATGTCCTTGATATCTATTGTTTGTTTATTTATTTATTTTCCTTTTGTATTTGCACAGTTTGTTGTCTTTTGCACACTGGTTGTTTGGCCGTTTGGTGGGTGTGGTCTTTCATTAATTCTATTGTTCTATTATGTTTCTTGGATGAACTAAGTATGCCCACAACAAAACGGATCTTGGAGCTGCGCTTAATATCTACTTTGATATTAAGCTTATTTTGAACTGTGATATCATTGTGGAGCTTCACTGTGGTGGTTTGTTTGACCTTAAAGATTTTAATCCAGATTGAAAATTTAGCATGTTGGGCCCCCAAGCTCACACATCTACTTAGAAGAAAGCCATGTTTCATACGAACTTCAAGGATAGGTATGCCCAGTACTTCTCATTAAAAAGGAGCTACAACCCCATTCGATACATGCAACAACTTAGACGAAATTGTTCATGATCTCGCCTAAGTAACATTTATGAGGCTGATAGTGTATGCAATCAAGAATGGAAAATTAATAGTGTCCATTGTAATATTTCAAACTAGCTCACTAGAAAGTGCACGTGGCAAATGAAGATGCAGAATTTTCTAAATGTTTTTATTGTCTGTTAGCAAAATGCAGTATATATTTCAGAAAAGGAAAATCATCGTGTTGTCCTGCCAGGTATTCTGACTGTTCCCAGTCCTGGCCTGTTAGTCGGTAAATGAGTGATTATACTCTTCTTTCACTGTTAATTAATCACTGTGGAGTCAGTTGTCACCTACATTATTATCCACACCACAGCAAACAACAAGGAAGTTATTCTGTGCACTGCAATCAACAATTTCTGGTTAATAAAGGTCACCGGCAAAACACACACTGTTCTCACGTAGCAGCAGGTATGAGAAACACTTCAGCGTCAATGTAGAAGACAAGCTTGATGCATGATAGATTAACTCATCAGTAGAGTCAGAAAGACAGTTGAGAGGAAATCCTTCCACATGCACTTCCATCTACATTTGCAAGTTCTTACTGTTAATCTCAACAGTTTAGTCGCTCTCACATGGTAAACCTATCTGTCCCAGAGCACCAAATAATGATTGCCCTCAAAACAACTTCATCAAAGTACCCCCTGCATTGCACCAAGGAGGTGGCCGGAATTGGTTTCCCTCCGACTTCACTATGGAAAGTATTGATTTCCCATTGCAATAGGCTGACTAGAAACCAGGCTATGGATTTTATTTACTGTATTAATTGAAGAAGGGATATGAGCTCCAGCAGGGTGTTTCCAAAGACAGCAACTGCTTACCCGTGGTGCAGAGGAAAAGACAGAGATGAATCAGGCCTCTTGCAGTTCACTGGTTAATTCAAGATGAATAAGTTTGGCAGCAGGTCACATGGCAGAGATGCATGGGAGGAGAAAAAATCTAGGGATAAATTCATTAAATAAAAAAAGTATAATAATTTTATAATCTAAACCAGGCAGTCTTCCAACCAGCAATGTTACCTATTTTTGTACAGTATCTTGCAGGAATTGAAATGTGCATCAATTTGCTGATGACAAAAAAGAGCCTGTGGCAAAAAGAGTTTTCTCTGTATTTTGTATTGAGGGTTGTATCCAGCGCATTCCACTTTTAAAGAGTGCAGACCCCCAAAATCCTGTATTCACAGAAACCACTTTACACACAGGCTAGCGATTTTTTCTGCATCAGAACCATCGTAGAATCACAGCATTATACAACACAGACATGATAAAATCAGTCGATCTTTTGGGCCGAGACCCTTCATCAGGACTAGAAAAAAAAGATAAGAAATCACGGTAAGAAGGTGGGGGGAGGGGAGGAAGAAGTACACAGTGGTGGGTATTGGGTAAAGTAAGGGGTAAATTAAAGGGCTCAGGAAAGGGGAATCTGATAGGAGAGGGTAGAAGGCCATGGAAGAAAGAAAAGGGGGAGGAACACCAGAGATGGTGATGGGCAGGTAAGGAGATAAGGTGAGAAAGGGAAACGAATGGGAATGGTGAAGGAAAGGGGAGGGGGCAATTACCAGAAGTTAGAGATATTGTTGTTCATGCCATTTGTTTGGAGGCTACCCAGAGAGAATATAAGGTGTTGCTCCTCCAACCTAAGTAGCCTCATTGATGCTGTAGGGGAGGCCATGGACTGACATGCCGGAATGAGAATGCGAAGTAAAATTGAAATGGGTGGCCACCGGGGGATCCAGCATTTTGTGTGTGCTGCATGCATTATCCAACACAGAACAGGTCTGGACCTCACCCCCCCCCCCCCCCCCCCCCACTGCTCCATGCAAAGCAAATGCAGACTGGCCATTCTCTGCAGAGAATCTCCTCTGCACCCTCTTCAGTGCAATCACATCCTTTCTACAGTCCTTTAAATTCACCTGCTGTTGACTTTATGTTCTCATACTCTTTCAAAGTTATCTCACATACAGATTACAAACATTACAATTTCATACTTCAGTTCTTATCTAAAAGCTAAGTGTGAATTTACAGCTACCCAGGCTGTAGGAATAAGGATTGTGTCATGTGACTGACTCTTGGTTTCAACATTAGTAGGTGCCGGAAGCAGTCTAACTCTCTGAAAGATAGCTGTAAGGGAGGCATTGCAGCCCAGCCACCATAAGTTTTTCTTTCTAATAAAAATTACCAAATATTGCATCTCTGCAAATGGAGTTCTTCGTAATAACCACGTATACCACACAAAAGCCCCATCAGTCTCTTCATATCCCACAAACCAGATTGTCCTTGACCCCAACGGGCTGTCTAGGATGATGGAAAATAAAAAAGGCATGTAAGTGGTTAAACACGTGAGGGCCAGAGTCTGTTATAAAAACACAAACTCAGAAGACATGCAATGTGCCTTTTCCTGTCTGCATAGTCCTGGCTGTGTGTGTGTGTGCGTATGTGCGTGTGTGCGTGTGTGTGTGTGTGTGTGGGACAATGGGACAGCAGTGTCCATGTCACATTCCTCATTCCTGGATGACCTGGTCCTGCCATTGATCTGAGATACTGCTGCAGGGTACTTAGCTCTGTGGTTGGGGGGGTCTAGGAAATAGATACACTTCGGGGAGATCAGGGACAGAAGAGGAGATGAGGCTGGGGGTAGATCACCATGACAGTGTTGAATGCAGAGAGGGACTGAGGAGATGAACAGCCATCCCCTGTTCCTTTTCTATTGTCCTTACGCAATTTGATTTTCAAAACAGGATGTGCCTGTAATGAGTCTGGTTATACTTCCAGCAGGTATGACCTGCTGATGTTAACTGGTCCAGAGGACTTTTATGCTTCTGCTTCATATTCTCCAGGCAAAAATTAAAATGTGTTATTCTCTGCTTTCAAATCCTCCACAAAGGAATCTATTATTTCATAAAAAGTTTCATGAAGGTGCTGACTTCCATTTGCACATAGTGAATTATGTTCCTTTCAGTGTGTCAAGCATAATATGTTACTCATTTTCAAATTCTGAAAGACCTTTAAGAAGATCCTCTAGTGCAGCTATTTACTGTCTATAAACAGATTTGTTTTGTCAGAACTATTACTTTCTTGTTGCCTTAATTCCCTTTTCGTATTTCAGCCAAGGATTAGGTAAGAAATCAAATAGCAATCATCAGCACTGAACAAACGTATTTCCATTCAGCCCGGGGAAGAAAATAACTGAGATGAAATTTCAGACACCAAAGAAAAACAAGAAGTAATTTCCAAGCAGATAGTTGTTAGTAACAAAACATTTGTGACTATATGACAAAAAAAGATATTGTGACCATCCATTTGCCAATGGTCACAGAGATTTGTTTTTACATTAGGTGAAGCATAGGGTTGAAGGTTATCTCTGAGTGTTTCACTGAAATAACTAACAACTCTGTGTTGAAGTATTGTGATGTTCTAATTTATCAAAAAGTAAACCGCACATTAGCATTAACATGCACTGTCAGTATGAATGTTTCCTAACAATGATTTTGCATACATTATTGTATATTATACATTACACTCTACATACTCATGTGTATATATTTAAATATTATTTTATAAATATTTATTAGAATATTATTTTCTATACGTTATGCATACGTAACTATTAGGTACGTAGAGAGATCAAACAAACAGTTGGAGTCGAGTAACTTTTAGCGGTCACAATCATGAACAAAAATAGCAAAATAGATGCAAAGAAGCAAAATTCAATCTTGCTAAGGAAGTCAATTCAAATACTATTTATTATATTGGGTTATTCAGAAGAAATCTCTTTCTACTGGAAACTGAATTCTGAGACTTTTATCAGATTCACCCTCTGCTGGGCCCGTGTAGCCATACTGGTAGTGCAGTCTCACCTGTTACTTGTCCTGAACACTTCTGCAACAATGAGTATGTGCTGAGGGTTGGTGCAGCCACCACAGTCTCTTGGTGAGGAAGGACCACAGGAGAAGGCTCTTCTGCTACTCTAGAGAGAGGCTGGGTTGGCTGAGGAAGGCCTCAATTATTACAGTGGTGCGTCACCCAAGGAGGCTATATGAGTGATAACAGTCCTTTTAATTTTAAGGAATTTAATAGAACAGCACTGAAAGCATTGACTATGAACATAAGAATGAAAAGGCATTGCACAATTTATTCTTATAAATATTTTTAATAAGTATAATGTTTTTTAGATGGGAAAAGTGGGTGGACTTAGCTTAGCAACAAAGCTTAGAAGTCTGGAAAGAGATATTAAAATGCAGAGTCGTGGTTAGAAATGTTTATTCTGGATTGACTTGCATTGTTTGGACTCACCGTTGTATACTTGAAATTATCTACTAAAAACCATATATAAAATCACCACAACTGGGCATTAAACCTGGAACTTTGTTAATCCAAGAGCTTCCACCAACTGGTTTAAACAGGTGACTAGTTGGGAAAGTGGTTTCCTTAGAAGGACGATTTCCACTTGGGGAACTAAAAAATGGGACCAAAATCAGATTCATCAGATCAAATAAAATGTTAGCATATGCTTTTTTAAAATTTTTCTTTAAAGCTAAAATATCACATGCATGTCTACCTTTCACTAAGAGTCCAGGACATAATGCCTCCAACAACACAATACAAATTTGTTGTCTTAAAGTGGTACAATTGAAGTCAGGTAGAAACCAATGATACATTTGGAACAAAGAATTTATTGGGTTAAACTACACCCACTTATGTTTTTCAATCATACAGTTAACATCAGCATACAGAAAGCCTCGGAAAATAGACGTAAATAATGCAACATCCTGCATTGTACAATTAACAGGGTACCAAAGCTCCACTATGTCACTCCATTCATATATTAAAATTTACCCATCAGTCCACAAAATATTTTGCCTTAGCAGTTTCTAGTAAAAACAATGTGATTAGGAGCTTGGTGACGGTGCACAGGCAGTTACAGTATTAGCCTCAATGTAAAGCAGCTTTTGTTGATCAGCATTTGCAGTGAACAGCTTCACCTGTTTGGCTGCCCTGTGAAGCAAATAGAGACCCCAGCTCAGCTGAATAATTAACGTTCTCATCACACCTTATAACTGATTAACAAGGTACAGGTAATAAGTGGTTTAAAGCATAAGATTAGAATGGCTTAATTTGTTTCATACCGTAAATCTGTGAAGGACTACAACTGTTCTGTATACCAAAGTTTAATCGTTCACTTCCCATAAGAAGGAATAAGCAATGAATAAAATAAATGCTTCTAAAGCAACTTGGTTCTGTGAATCATTCTTATTCCGCCTGCTCTGTCCTGCCAAAAACATAAAGGCGAGCTGCATCCTGGAAATGCGGTCAGAATCTTTATTGTTAAAACTACTCCATGTTGGACTGTAAGATGCTGTCTAGATTGGATAATTACGTCAACACATTATCAATGCCTTGAATATTACAATATTAATTGCACTTTGCACAACTATTCATGCACTTGCACACAATGCCATTTATCAGATGTTATTTACTGTGATTTACAATTAAATAGCTTTAGAACAAAAATAACCTACACACCAGCATTCTCCATTGATTTGTATGCATGCAACAGAGCCAATAACATAACATCTAAATTCTGATATATTCTGATATTTTGCTGAAAACATTGCTGTAATCTTTGTATTTTGTACCATTAAAAATACATTAGCATTGCTGTGTGAACTGGATTTAATCAAGCAGATCTCCTCATGCATATCATAAACTAATAATTGAGTAGTTTAAACAGATGGCAAGCACCTGAACTATTTGATATCTACAATCTGTCTGAGAATACACAATAAAGTGCACAGAATATACAATCAGTAACATTTACGAAGAATAAAAAGATCGCATGATGGAACAGCAGTTCCATCCAAAAACTCCAGAGCACGCCATATTGCATACGGAGTCAGCAGGATGAAACACTCTGCAAAAGAGACCACAGTATTGTGGGGGGGGGGGGGGGGGGGGGGGAGCATATGCCTAACGATTAGGGTCTGCCCTGATGGTGAAGTGGCATCCACACCCGGACTTTGGGGCAAGAGGTCCCGGGTTCGAATCCAGCCAGCAACTTGCATGAGTTCCACCCTGTGCTGGGTTGAGCATCGAGCTAGCAACTCAGCCTCGTAAAACAGGCAAAATGCTGAAGAAATGGAGAGGTTGCCACCCGATGCACCAAAAGGGTGCAGGGAGGAACTTTAACCATTAGAAGGTTGAAGAATAAAGGACACATTTTAATAAAAACTATTAATATTAAGGTATCCTAACTGTCCATTAATTGATCTCCAATATCCGAAGGGACAATAATATTTATAACGAAGATTTTGTATCCTCGAGGAACAACTTTGCACTGGAGTAATTCAAGCTTCCTCCCCACTGGCATCACCAATTCCTGCTACATCCCATGAAGTTCCAATGGTCATAAAAGCTGGGTGTTCATTCAAGCTGTTCCAAACTGATGGGTCACCTTCCTCACATTATGTTTTATTTATGCCAGTGAAGCATTCTCTTTCATCACTACTCTCCAGCTGCCTACCCCTCTCCCTCATCACTCTTTCCCTGCAAAAAAAATGGCTGAGTTAGAGAATCAGATGAGGACAGGAATCAAACCCTGCCCTCTACAAATTGTCCAAGTTGCATGCCATCTTTGACAATGTCTCCCATCCACTCCATAAGGTACTGGTTAGGCACAGGAGTACATTCAGCCAGAGACTCATTCCACCAAGATGTAACACTGAGCGTCATAGGAAGTTATTCCTGCTTGTGGCCATCAAACTTTACAACTCCTCCCTCAGAGTGTCAGACACCCTGAGCCAATAGGCTGGTCCTGGACTTATTTCCACTTGGAATAATTTACTTATTATTATTTAATTATTTATGGTTTTATATTGCTATATTTCTACACTATTCTTGGTTGGTGCGACTGTAACGAAACCCAATTTCCCTCGGGATCAATAAAGTATGTCTGTCTGCCTGTCTGTCTCACTCTGACTCTTCAGACTGAGACACATACTTCAAATTCACAATTTTTAAATTAATGAACAGTGGTGCTGAAAGTGAAGCGCTGAGAAACTGAAAGATGGGCTTAAAATTGGACTCAAAGTGAAATCTGTGCAAGTTGTAATTGTAATTGCTAGCCTGTTCACCTGGCAATCTGTTACCCATAACTTTCGCCAGCTGGTTCAGCCCCTGCAAAAGTAGCCTTGTTTGCTATAATTAATGAATCAAGAAAGACTTGTCTTATAGTGTACAAAGAGCATTACAGCACAGTGCAGGCCCTAAGACCCTCTTAATGTACTCCAACATCAGCCTAACCCTTCCCACATAGCCCTCATTTTGCTTTCATCCTTGTGTCTATCTGAGTGTCTCTTACATGTCCCTCTGTATCTGCCTCTGTCACCATCCCTGGCAGAGTGTTTCACACACCCACCCCTCTCTGTTTAAAATAAAAAGCTGCCTCTCACATCCTCCCTACACTTCACTCCCAACACCTTAAAGTTGTGGCCCCTTGTACAGTGTACGTTTCACTAATAAGAGACCATGTAACTTGCACATCCTTAAACGATGGGAGGGTTGTGGGTAGTAACTGGGTGACCTGAGCTCTAAACAACACGTAGTTCAGCCATCAGTAAAGAAGGGCCCAACTTCAGGAAACTGAGCCATCACACTCTCTTGTACATAACTTAAATCACCTGAAATGCAGGTCTAATTTTAAAGAATTAAATTGCGGCTTTTCCAAGCATTTGCCTGGCAACTAAATACAAAGATCTAAAATTAAATCTTCAGCAGCGTAAGGGTTAGTGTGATGCTATTACTGCTCAGGGCATTTCAGAGCCCGGAGTTCAATTCTAAAAGAAATCTCCATAATCCTCCCCCATCGAATGCATGGGTTTCCCCTGGTGCTCCAGTTACCTCCCACAGCCTGAAGACACACCGGGTAGGTAGTATAAATTGCCTCATGATTAGTTTAGGGTTGTGGTATGGCTCAAAGGGGCAGAAGGGGCTGATTTGCACAGTATCATTAATAAATAAATAACATTTGTGAATGTGTGTGGACCATCAAACTTTGTGTCCACCATAACTCTCTCTGCTTTTCCAATATCCAATCACTCCCATCCTAGGGGCCTGAAATTCATTGCTCAAGATAGGTGAGCTCCTTTACTCTAAGGGGCTGCAGTTCATTCCAGTTGTTGAGATGAGGATTAAGCTTCTATTACAGGACAAGTTTGGACATCCCAGCAGAGTGCCTGCTGCAAAAATGAACAAAAAGACGAGGCACTGCTGCTGGTGCAGCTAATTTCAGACAAAGTCACTGTCTATGCTAAATTTTGAGTAGTCGATATTCAGGGTGATACTCAAATATGCCCCAGTAATTCCCCAGCAAGCCAGAACACCTAGTGAGGTGTATGAGCCTGCTAGACAGTGCAAGTAGAACTTCCACAGGGTTCCAGGTATAAGGCACACCTGGAAGGAAGGAAAATTAAATCTTTTATCAAATACATACACCTCCCAACATTCTCTCCTGTTTCACAAGCAGCTGAGTTCCCTAGGAATTATTAACGTCGGAAGCCATTTGGTCAATTAAATTGATTTAAATTGATTTCTCTCAGTGGAACCCCATTAATTTCATTGCCCACTGACTTTCCTGTAATACTCCTGTATAACCACCTGCTGTGCCACCATGCTCTCTGGGATAAGTCGTGATGCTGGCATCTGGAGGGATATTTTTAAATGGGGGGGGGGGGGGGGGGTTCCACTCAGACCAGAATAATTAGCATGCTAAAAGGTGGAATGTCTCAATCAGCTGTTCCTGGCTCTCAAACTGAGAACAAAATCTTCAGAGCTAAAGTTGCAAGGTTGTTCCGTAGAGAATTCTAGGAACTAAAATTGTGTCAACTGATTTCTAAATATGGTAATTTGTATGAAGTCTTCAAAGTGTATTCATGACAAAGTACAAGTACTGCAGGTGTGCTTGAGTGTTGTCAGAGCAGAGTTTCTCTCCTCTAGCCAACTCTGTTAAACTTGACTCAAATTAGTTTAAATGCAGGGCTTACTTTAAACACGGGAGTATATCTGATCTTCTATTGTAGATGAAGTAGATTCCATTTTTATGTTGTCGCTTTTCCCACAATCATTCTGCTTTTCACCGTGTTGCTTGCCATTAACATCGGGGCTCCCTTTGACCGTATTATGCATCGCACTGTAATTAAGAGGAGTTGTGTACAATGGACGCTGCTGGGTGTTACCTTGGCTACAATTGCTCAGTCTTTTTTTTATTAGTTTTTTTATACATTTTCTACATCGCTACAGATAAAAAAAACCCAGATCGAAATGAAGAACATTAATACAGTGCAAAAATAAACATACAATAATAATATAATACAAAAGAAGATAATTGAGAAAGCACCCAAATTGAAGATATGTAAAATTAGTATCCTCCCCAAGCCCCGCAACAAAAAAGAACTCCAGACCAACCACAACACAATCTAGAGAGTATACATCAGGACATTCAAACCCCCAAAACTGTAAATACACTTAGCACAGAAGATATTAATGCCTACGACCAACAAAAAAGGAGCTGAAAGCAAGGGACCAAAAAAAAACCTTAGTTAAGAGGAAGGTTATGAAAATACTCAATAAAAGGTCCCCAGACCCTATGGAACTTTGTATCCGAATTAAGAACTGAATAATGAATTTTTTCCAAGGACAGGACATAATATCATTAAGCCATTGAGCATGCGTGGGCGGGGCAACATCCCTCCATCTAAGGAGGATTAAACGTCTAGCCAGGAGAGAAGCAAAAGGTAATATTCGACACTTAGTCGAACTCAGATGTAAATCTGTCTCACCCAAAAAACCGAACAAAGCAATTAAAGGGTTAGGTTCTAGGTGGTGATTCAGAATACAAGATAACGTTATGAAGACGTCTTTCCAAAATTTCTCCAAGCTAGGACAAAACCAGTACATATGAATGAGAGAGGCCTCGCTCCTTTTGCATTTATCACAGAGAGGACTAATGTTAGGGTAAAATCGGGATAGTTTAGATTTAGACATATGGGCTCTATGAACAATCTTAGACTGTAAAAGGCAATGGCGAGCACAAAGAGAGGTTGAATTAACCGATTTGAGAATCGAATCCCAAGTCTCATCAGATAAGGAGATAATTAAATCATGCTCCCAAGCCATTCTAATTTTATCCACAGGGGCACACCGTAAGGATGCTAATTTATCACGAATAAATGATATTAAACCTTTACCTAGTGGATTAATAGAAAGAAAGAAATCCATAACATTTTTCTCAGGCATTTCAGGGAAGTTAGGAATTAAAGGATTAATAAAGTGTCTAATTTGGAGATATCTAAAAAAATGAGCATTGGGCAGATTGAACTTAGCAGAGAGCTGTTGAAGGCAGATTGAACTTAGCAGAGAGCTGTTGAACAATTGCTCAGTCTTTTGAAAGCAGATCTGAATTTCTGAGACATTAGATTATAAATGACAGGATTGATAGCACTGTTGGTATAGATGCACAGCCTGCAGAATAAAAGGAACCAAATATTGTCGTATTGCTTGTCCGTGAAGGAATTGACCACGACTATTGTTCTGTATGGCATCCAGAGTACAGCAAACAGAATAACAACCACCACAAGCATCTTAGTGACCTGTAGTGAAGCAAAGTCCAGACATTCAGTTGAGCCATTTAAAATTATCTTGAATATATTTCCTTTCAGAATGCACATTCTGCTCTTCCTTAAATTACACGAACTGGATATTAAGCAGTACCAATTTCCATCCATTATAAAACTCTTTGAGCAGGACTTAATTGAATTTCAATTCAATGTAATCATTTGAAAATGATTTTTAATTAAGATTTCAACACTAATTAGTTAGCTTTCCATCATTTTCTGTCCCCAATCAGGGATATAATTGTGGTTTTTTAATGCTGTACTTCCTTTTGACTATCTTAAGCTGAGCAAAAAGGACAAGAAAGTGACTCTCGAGCTTTAACCAATGGAAATTTGTGAATCTCCTGGCATGTAAAACAGTCTACTCTTTCATTATTCTGAAGTAAGGCAGAGTAATTGGAATTTTAATTAATTAATATAATGTCAGTTTCCTGCAACACAGCATCCTGATTTTTAGAGGTGATGTCGGGTAAACCAATGAAGATTGGATACACAACAAGCAGGATAGACAAAGGATATTTTTGAATTTCTAAATACTATAATGTAAATACCCAAAGAATTCAGAAGTGAACAGGTGAAAATTTTAAATACTTTTCACAGAGGATAATGTCGTACACCCTTAGAAATATGTACTCTCACAACATATATGACCATAATACCATAAGAGCATAAAGCATTAGAGTAGAATTAGACCATTTGGCCCATCAAGTCAGCTCTACCATTTAATCATGGCTGATTTGTTTTCCCTCTCAACCCCATTCTCCTGCTTCTACTCTGTAACCTTTGGTGCCTTTACTGATGAAGACCTTACCAACCTCCGTTTTAAATATATCCAATGACTTGGCCTCAATGGCCATCTGTGGCCTACATGCCCACAGATCCACTCCTCAGTCGGACTGTTAGAAATATCAGGTAATCCAGCAGCCATTCGGACCAACAGAAATTCCTGCTCATTTAAGAAGCATCTGGATGAACACTTGAATCATTAAGGTATGGTAGGCAACAGGTCTAATGCTGGTAAATTAGATTAATGTAAACAGCTGTTCAGTAGTCAGCATTGACCCTATCTATTTTTATATGGATGTTTGATTTTAATTTAGAACTATTTCATCTCCAACATAAGGCAACAGACAGATTCTCCCAAAATACTCCAAAATATTCTGTCCATTTTTGCTGTCACATATTACACCCTAGTTTCATTTTCTAGCAGGAACAATTTGCATCTTGTTGGCGCAAAAATTCACCCAAAAATTAGAATTTAATTCAAACCAGAAAAACAGTAACAGAATCTACAATATGTTTAGCACTTATTGAGTTGGGACCTTTTGCTCACAGAATGGAGGTAATTTGATAAAACCCAAAAATCCTAAAACTCGGAACTGATGAAGAATAGATCTGAATTCGGCACGGACTAGAAGGTCTGAGATGGCCTGTTTCTGTGCTGTAATTATTATATGGTTATATGGTTAATGGGAAACCCTTCCTCACGACATAGAGTATTGTGCCAAAGTCTTTGGCACATCTATATATAACAAGGGTGCCTAAGACTTTTGTGTAGTACTCTAGTAATTTGATGTATTGCACTGTAATGCTGGTGCAAAAAAAACATGACATGTGAGTGATGAGGGTCCCTAGGATGGATTGAGAGTGGGAAGAGGACAGGGAGAGGGAAATCTTGGATGGGATAAGGGGAAGGAAGAGGGGAGGGAGCGGGAAGCAACAGAGATACCTTCTGTAATGAGCAATAAACCAACTGTTTGAAACCAAATGAGCTTGCCTGGCGTCTTAGGGCCAGGAGTGTCTGAACCCATGCCAACCCTCACCCCGCAACTCCTTCTCTGCCACCTGTCCCAGACTGTTCCTGTGGCACTCCACCCTCACTATTCCCAACGTCCTTTGCTCCCGCCAGATTTACAAACTTGCTCTCCACTCCATGTTGACAAATACAGTACTGTGCGAAAGACTTAGGCACCTTAGCTATATATATATATATATGTGCCTAAGACTTCTGCACGGTACTGCAATTCTTGTAAAATCATCGTACTTGCTGGTACTAGTCTTCCTTTATTGCCCACCAACCTTCTGGCAGTTTTCCTGACATTCTATCCTATCTGTCTTCATCAGCCTCCCTTCCTCATGACGGTCATAACTAAAGCTAGTTCTTTCCACTTTACTAAATCTAAACCAGCATCTTGCCTGTTCTCCTAGCTTTGAAGGCAACATTACCTGTTTTCTGGATGAAATGGATCCCTTGCTGGTTCGGCTAGAAGAGTGGGAGCCGATTTGCTCTGACCCACGGCGCTCATTCCGTTGCTCAGGACCTGTATTAACTTGGTTTGGAATGGAACTGAGGAACAGGATCCGGCCAATCAGCCCATACAGTACTGAGGCCACAATCAAAGGGATCACATAGAAGATGGTGAAATCAATGAAGTAGATGGGCAAGTACAGATTCCTGGAGACTTTGTAGCCACATTCAGCGTTCTGCCTGCTGTTGACATTGAGATCTACCAAGAAAAACCATAGCATGCAATAGAAGGAGGTAAATACCCAAAGAAACGTTACGATTTTCTTGGCTCTGGAGACTGTGCATATGGACTGTGCTTTCATTGGGTGGCAGATAGCGATGTATCGTTCCACAGTGAATGCTGTAATGGAACATGATGATGCATTGATGCCCAGGTATTGTAGGTAGGTGATACCCATGCAGCCTACATGCCCATAGATCCACTCATCAATCAGACTGTCAGAAATATTAGGTAATCCTGCAGCCACTAGGACCATCAGATCAGCCATGGCAAGACTGACCAGGTAATAGTTAGTTGGAGTTCTCATGCGTCTGGTGGTCATGACCACCAGCACCACCATAATATTCCCGATGATTCCAGTTCCGCATATTGTCGAAACCAACAGCACTGAGGCAGCCTTGTACACTGTGGATTTGTAAACCAAGTCTGTCCCAGCTGAAGCTGGATTTGCCAGGGAGCTATTAGTGGACGTCAGAAACGTACTCACATTTTTCATAGTGGAAAGATGTTCTGTTCCTCAAGCTTAAGAGATACAGGGTTTAACTTGGATGACGATGCTTCTAGAGCAAGACAGAGTATTAATGTGCTGAAAGATAAAGTGGTTTGATTATTTACACTCTCCCATCCAGTCTATCAAAAGCTCTATTATTATCTGCATATTATTATCACAAAATTGTTAGAAAACATAGAAAATGCAGGCTGATTATTTAAGACCAAATAGAATCAAAAACAAGCTTTTAGAAGGCATTCATTCTTTCATTTTTTTAGAAAAGCATGAGAACTTAATTCCTTGCAAATAATTTAAGAATTATTCAAGGTTTAAAGCTCTTCAGAACAATTAACTTTCAGAACTTTTCAGTCCTTATGACTTTGCAATCTGTTTTAACATATAACATATATTAACATATCTTTTTTCTTGAAGAAATATTATACATTTACCAGGTGGTTGAATTAATAACTATACTTGTGCCAATAACATAATATATAGAAAATATTCTAACTTCATCTTCAAAGGGAGTTATTTTATCCCTTTGAAATGTTCTGTGCAATTTTTCTGTTTCTGGTTTATGAATGTGAATTTATGGTTGATGGTTTCTATAATATATAATAGATTAGTCAACTATCATATTAAACATAACTGTGATTTGTTAATGATCCAAAATAATAACTTTAGCATACTATCATTCTCAGGCACGACATACCGTATTATTGACAGTTGATTTAATCATATTTAAAACAAATACAAATTAGGTCAGTTAATAATTCTGATTATCAACTTCTTTCTGCACTGAGATCAAATCCCACCACATCTGGAAATGTTAATCATCCCCAGTGGTCATCTTTTTTTGCTTTACAAACATCATGTAATGTTCAAATTAAGCAAGTAATGATAATCACAGAGCTAATTTTATCTAAATTTTCAAAATTCTGAAGCATAAACTTGGCTTAAAAGAATTATAATTTGTTTCTTATACTGGAGAAAACAATAATTTTCTAAGTCATTATCCTACCTTAAAATATGATCCACCGCATTAATATCAGTTCCTTTCTGAGAAGGGCTGTACTTATATCTGTGATTTCAGTACCTGATGAAGCAGGATAGTGTGAAGAAAGACTGCAGAGCCCCTTGTAGAAGACTTCTTAGAATATTGTAGGCAACCTGCTCGGAACCGGGTTGATATAGTCCCCTTCAATCAGCCACTAGTCACATGATCTTTTTATCTGAATTTATATTTGTAACCATAGCTACACTGCTTATATGCTTCCATGGTTACCATGCTATATTCTTACACACAATTCAACAATCTTTTCGCCCAGTGCCCACTAACTTCAAGCTGCACTCCTTTTAGTACCAAAGGTCCAGTTATTATTTTTTTAATTCTTTCGTGGTTGATACGTTGCCTGTTATTATAATATATAGCCACAAATCATCATACATAGACTACATAGCTGCTTTAAAGAATCTTTGGAGATATTTCTCCCAGCATTCAGTTAACCTGTTGAATTTGTTGAAGCTTGCTCTTTGTTTTTTCACTTAATTTTGCAAATAATTTCATGATACCTCAACAGATACCATTCTTTTCAACTATTTATGAATGATCTTAAACTATAGCATGAAAGCAGTAATGAAAATTGACTTCTGACTAATTAATCTCAATATTTATCTTTCCAGTCTTTTCAAAAAACTTGAAAAGCCTTAAGAGTTACACAATGACATTAGCTTAACAGTTAAATGCATAAGTTGCTTCTTTAATAAGGTATTTAACCCTTTTGATTTATACCTTTCAAAATGTGCATGATTCTATAATATTGTAATAAAATGCATCTTTACTGCTACATTGCTATAGCTGAGAAAATAATTGCCTGTACATTCTAGCTATCAGAATGTGTATACTTAAACATGTGATTCAATTCTGATCATTCATAAAATTTTAAAGCTTTCCTTGGAAAATGCCTCCAATCCCCAAAACAATGTGTTAATGAGGAATTCCTGGTGTGCAGCTGTAGTTGTTTTTGTTGTGTACTTATGAAACCAAATTCCTCCAAGACTCTTCCCACTAAATACACATCAACTCAGTGTGGCACGGAATGGAGTGAGCAAATTAGAGGACATTAGTGGGCAATAACCAAGGACAAGATGAGGATAACTCGAGCTATTTGTCTAGAGCATCTTCAATAAACTCTGTCTTGTACCTGGATGATCCAAGAAAAGGTTGTGGTGTGGCTATGCAAACATTGAGTGTTGACCGCAGGATGGACAGATATAAGGACATATTGATTTGGATTAGGCCTTTGATTAAATTAGGTATTTTAATTCGATGCAGGTTAGAATATTTTAGTGAAATGAAAACTATCTAACCTGGTCTAATCAAAATGTGGCCTTTAATAGTTTAACAAAAAAAAGGGAGAACTTCTTGAAAACCTTAGTAAAGACTTTCAAGATTGAATGAAAGAGACAGGTGGAAGGAGAAACGAATAAAAGTCAGTGGTCTGATACTGCAAGGAAGAGCTTGTGGATTTTATACTCTTTTCTAATTTATGAAATGAATATGTTGGCTTTATCCAGCTTCAATTTCAGTAACGTTCTTTCATGGAATACTTGAATTTAAATATTTAACTTTAAATTTTAATTTAATATAATGACATTTATAAATTATTATTTAAATTTGAATGTATCTTTATAAGTCATAAACATAAGATATTTAAATGTCAAAATACAACTTCTATATTCTTTCAAGCTCATTCTAAAATTATATCTTTTTCTTTATACATTCTGTATTTTTTTGTGATTCATTCCTGTTCTGAAATCCCTTATACAGTCAAATGACAGCTGAAAACAAAGCTTTACTTGTAAAATCAAATCTATTCTTTGTTATTTATTTGATGAAAAAAGGATCTCTAACTGACCTCTTGCTGAGCAGAGCACACTTCACATCCAAGCATTCCCAGGAGTTTCTACAACAGTGGGAAACTTGCAAATCCTCAATTGTAGTCAAAAGATACTCCATCAAGTATAAACCTCATAATTCCTTCCTTTCTTCCAGTCCACCATTGCTGCACACTGATGTAATTCCAGCATAGGGTGCTGCATAGAGTATCACCTGCACCTTTCATCAACAATAATTATTTAAATAATCTTTAAAAATAAATGTGCTCTAGGTTTCACTAGAGAGGAGAAGAAAAAGGTTATTTTGTTGAAATGAAGACAAAGAACGAACATTTTTTAAATTGAATAGATGAATTTTGATTAAAATCTTTTTAGTGTCTCAGAATTATATTTTTTATATTTAAAAACAGCTATAATAACTCTATAGTTTGTTAAAAGAACTGCATTAAACACCTGTTCAATTATATTTACAGAAACCTCCTATAGCTGGCAAAGTCTCAGATGGTGACAGAGGTGTACAGGAGTGAGATCAATCATCTGGTTGCGTGGTATTGCAACAACCACCTTGCATACAATGCTAATAACGTGAAAGAATTGACTGTGGTCTTAAGTCAGGAGAACAGACACCAGTCCTCGTTGAAGGGTTAGCAGTGGAAAGGGTGAGCAGCTGCAAATTTCTGGTTGTCCATATCTCAGAGGATCTAACCTAGGTCCAACATACTGACACAATCATGAAGCAGCATTGCCAGGAGCTATACCTCATTAGAAATTTGAGTAGATTTGGAATGTCAACAAAGACTGTAGGAAATTTCTAAAGGTGTATTGTGGAAATCGTTCTAACTGGTTGCGTGCTATGGAGGCTCCAATGCACAGGATCAAAAGAGGATGTAGAGGCTAGTGGACTCAGCCAGCTCCATCAAAGCCAGTGGCGTTCCCATCATCAAGGGCATCAAGGGTGGTGCTTCAAGAAGGTGCCATCCATCATTAAGGACCCCCTCCACCCAAGACATGCCCTCTTCTCATTACTACCATCAAGGAGGAAATACAGGAACCTGAAGACGTACACTCAGTGTTTTAGGAACAGCTTCTTCCTCCCTGCCATCAGATCTCGGAACAGTCCATGAAATCATGAACACTACTGCGTTATTCATATTTATTATAACTTAATTTTTTTAATATCTTACATTGTACTAATGCCACAAAACAATAAATTTCATTACATATATCAGTTATAATGAACCTAATTCTGGTTGTGAACTCCTCAAAGATATCCATTTGGTGACCATCCAGCTGTGCCCTGAACATTAGACTCCTAAGTAAATCCTGTGGCAAAGCTATTATCTCCTCTATCTATGATGTCTGGAAATCTGTCTGTTGTACCTGTGCCAAATTCAGTATCTTGCACAATACCCAAAGCTTCACCAAGCCCATTAATTTCGGTAGAGAAGAACGGTTCCAATGAAAAGAAGTCTGTTTCACGTAATTTACATTTTCCAATTAATTGAATTAACTCAAATGTATTTAATTATCTTACGGGATTTTTAAAAAATGATTTAAAATTTTATAATAGATTGTTAATAACTTTTGAATGTTGGAGAAATTCAGATACAATCCAATTATGACTTGTTTGACTGTGGTGAAGTGTGAGGTATTTGTTTCTGTGGGTGAAACGTGCTGTTAGCAAGAGTCTGATTTGTGCAATGACCATATTGGAGCCCGATTCATGGAGAAAGTTCCTATCAGAATTGCTTCAGAACTCCAGAGCATCAACACTGGCTGCTTGCTGGTATTATGAACTGACAACAAACTTAAATCAGTGGAATCATTTCTTTTTAAAAGATAGTGGAATTACATCCCACTTCAGAAACAAATTCTGTGCAGTACAATACTGTACCAACCAAGTTGTCATATCAGAAGCAGTGTTAACC
Source organism: Hemitrygon akajei (assembly GCF_048418815.1). NCBI lineage: Eukaryota > Metazoa > Chordata > Chondrichthyes > Myliobatiformes > Dasyatidae > Hemitrygon > Hemitrygon akajei. The sequence goes on from NC_133140.1 coordinate 57,288,880, forward strand.
CAAGGCCCCATCTGTCTTTATCAACAGGATGTGGAAGATGCAACAGCATAATTCAAAGAGAAAAACAAAAGAATTCTCTCAGTATTTTGCACAATATCCAACACTCAGCTATCATCATTAAAACACTGCCTATCTGATGCTGGGATCTTTCTTTGCAAACTGACTGCATTAGAATTGTAAACATTCTTCAAAAGTATTTAATTGAAACCATTCCTATGGTGGTTTCTTGAAGACAAACCCAAATCACTGAGAGACTAAGCCAGGGTACCTGACACTGTGTGACACGCATCCAAATAATGATTTCCAAATCGAGAAAAGTACTTTCAATCCTTAACTATGAAACCAGCAAAGATGAATGATTTTGTAGCAATAAAAAAACTAAAAAAATTAAATTAGCGATATAACGGTCTAACTTGCGGTCTGATAGCGATATTAGTGTTCAAATAACTTGGCATTCTAATAGCATTCCAATTAGTGATCTAGTTAGTGAAATAACCAAGACAATGTAACTAATTGGGATATTTAAGCGACTGAATAGCCGTCCAATAATGTTCCATTTAATGATCTAGTTAATGTATTAAGTGTAGTTAGCAGTCAACAAACAAGTACCATTTCTGGCTACCTCTAACCAACTAGACTAAACTCAACAACTCTCAACTGATCAACTTAATCAGATAACTAAAAATGATTGGCCCCTGATTATAGAGCCATAGAACCATAGAACATTACAGCACAGAAACAGGCCTTTTGGCCCTTCTTGGCTGTGCCAAACCATTTTTCTGCCTAGTCTTACTGACCTGCACCTGGACCATATCCCTCCATACACCTCTCATCCATGTACCTGTCCAAGTTTTTCTTAAGTGTTAAAAGTGAGCCCGCATTTACCACTTCATCTGGCAGCTCATCCCACACTCCCACCACTCTCTGTGTCATTATGCCCTATGATATATTGTCTTTCACAGACAAGTTATTATCTATATAATAAACATTTAGCAAAAATCCTGCAGCGGCGTGGTGGTGTAATGGCTAGCACAATACTTTACAGTACCAGTGACCTGGGTTCAATTCCTGCCAGTGCCTGTAAGGATTTTGTACAATTTGCTTGTGACTGCATGTGTTTCTTCCAGATGCTCCAGTTTCCTCTCACAGTCCACAGTCTAGTTGGTAGGTTAATTGGTCATTGTAAATTTTCCTGTGATTAGGATTAAGTCCAGGGATTGTTGGGTGGCATGGCTCAAAGGACTAAAAGGGACTATTCCACGCTGTATTTCAATAAATAAATAAAATGAACGAGAATACATAACTATACTCATTTGCTTCCAGCACACACCAACCCGTGTGGCAGATTACCATAATAAACGTGCCACAAAATACGATACAGACAGAAAATAGATATATGGTTCCTACATCCCAGCTCCTTAATTATTAAACTTATAATAAGTCAATGCAACTGTCATCTTGGCCAGAGGTTACCAGCACTTAGCCTATTATAGAGCGATCTTTCCCATCACTCGCTACCAAGTCAAAGTCATAAAGCTTCTGGAGCTGTATCTCCTCAAACCTCTGCCTCCTGTGGAAGACAGATCATGGTTATATGTCTGTCCAGAAAGCTGGTCTTGGTCTTGGTGCACACCTGCCACACAAATCCTCTTCTGTCTGGAGAGACTTGAATGACTCTTCCCACGATCCATGAGTTTTGTGATGCTGTGTCTTAAACTATAAGCACAATATCTCCTGGGAGGAAATTGTGTTTTATACCTGTCCATTTCTGATTTTCCTGTAACCGTGGTAAATACTCCTTGATCCACAAGTCTGACATGTATTGAACCTGCTTCTGTCTATAATGAGCACAAGTGTCTTCCTTTTGGAACTCTCTTGGTGGTAAGAATGGTGAGGTCTTCAGAAACAACAGATGGTTGGTGTTAGTGTTTCCGTTTCCAAATCATTGGGATCAGAGGATGCTTTAGCAATTAGATAATCGTTGATAATAGCCTCTACTTCACAAAGGACTACGTGGAAACCCTACTTGTCAAGATTCTGTACCTTCATGGTGGATCTGAGGACCTTTCGCACTGACCATATCAATCTCTCCCACATTCCTCTAGGATGTGAACCAGCCGGAGGGTTAAAAATCCACATAATTACATTTTGAAGAAGGACATCACTGATCTGTAAGTGATTCCACTTCCCTGTGGCTTCTCAGCTCCAACAAAGTTTGTCATGTTATCAGAGTACAGTTCAAAAACCTATCCTCAGCTTGTTGTAAAGCGTCAAAGTGCGTTAGCAAAGGAATCTGTGTCTAGAGAAGATGCTACTTCAATGTGAACAGCTTGTATAGCTAAAATGGGAAACATGACTCTATACCTCTTCACTGTACTGCTTCTGCTCTTCACCTCGAAAGGTACAGAGTAGTCCACACCCATACGTGTGAATGCCCAGGGGTAAGTCTGCCATGGGCTGCCATCCTGGAGCAGTGTGCATCCATCGGCAAACAACATACTAAGATGGGATTTGTCTTATAGCTGCACTAGCACCAGGAATCCAGTACATTTGGTGCAACCTGGACAAAATGTGGTTACAGCCACAATGTCCCACCTCTTGATGTACATGCCTCAGAACGATGTCTGAGATATGAAGATCCTTTGCCAGTATAACGGGATGCTTAGACTCTTCAGGCATGGCTGCCTTACTAAGACACCATCTTCAAGTACTGGATTGAGCTTGAAAATTTGGCTGTTCCTTTTCACACTTATTCCCATTTGCAAAATTGAGAATTTGTCTGGTAATCTCTTTCTTTGGCAAAACCGAACCATCTCCATTTCAGCCTCTCTGAGCTGCTCCACTATGAAACAATCTCGGCTGATCTGACCTTTGGCCTTCTCAATCTCTCTCTCTCTCTCCAAAGAATATCCTTATTGTTCTTCATCCAAGTCAGACTGAGCAAAAACAATGTTTACCTGCTTCCTTTCCTGACTGAAAAGCAAGAGCAGGTTCTGAAATCTAAGAATCCAGGTCACTGTCTGCATCAAAAGAATCCAAGTCAAGAAGTGATGGATTATACATGTTACTGCGTCCAACTCCTCTTCAATCTGCATGGCATTCATTGTAACACGCCTCTTGACTTCCAGATAATCTAGCAGAAATTCTCTAGGACAATCAGGATTCACAGACCATTCATTTTCAGACTGAAGAAGATACTGAGGCCCCAACATCCATGCTCACTCTTCAGTAATGCTTTCACCTTCAACTTTCTAGAGGCCACATCTGCCGAATTGCCTGAAGTGTTTACATAGCTCCATTGAGATGATTGTGAGACCTTAAGAATTTCTGAAATTGTTTGCAACAAAAGTTTGGAACCTTGAAGTTTCATTCTTGATATACTTCAGCACAGAAGTACAATCAGTCAAAACACTGAGTCATGAAGCTGCATATGCAACTCCTTCCTCCACAATGTGTCCACAGGGCTTACCATTGTAGCAGCAATGAGCTCCATATGAGGGACGGAAACTTACTTCAACAGAGCTACCCTAGGTCCTACTGTGAAAAAAGCACTGTGCACCTCTGAGTGCACGTTGTACCATAAGTAGGTCCATAGCCATCTTTGTTTGCATCTGTAAAGTAGTGTAACTGTGCAGCAGTAACTTCTCCAAAATCCAGGGTTTCAAACATCTAACAACCTTGAAGTCTTCCATCTGGCGGAGTTCTTCCAGCCAGCTTGCTCACTCATGAGCAACTGATATTGATATAATGTTATCCTAGCCAAGATCTCTCTTACATAGTTCTGGTAGTATTGTCTTAGCAGATAGGACCACCAGACCCAAGATTCCCAAGGGATCATAGATGGAACTAACTGAGGAGAGGATCCCCCTTCTGGTGAGTGGTCTATCTTAAACATGAAAGTATCAGACTGAATACACCACTCCACATGTAGTACTCTCTCCACAGAAGGTATATTTTGACCAAAATCCAAATCCTTCATGTCTTTCACTCTTTGCTCTTCTGGTGTCACAGATAAAACAGAATGTCTGTTGTTTATCCACTTTGTGAGTCAAAACCCGCCTTTACCACAAATGGATACAAGGTCATGATAGAGACACCACTTCCTCCTCAGAGGACACGGACACATGGCAGTCATCAACATAGAAGCAATGCAAAACCTTATCCACCGCTTTCTGGCTGAGCTGTTCTTTCTTGTCTTCTGTGCATTCCCTAAGGGTGAAGGTGGCACAGCTTGGTAATGAAGTTGCTCCAAAGAGATGTACCACTATTCTAATGTCCACCATGAGGTCGTCATCAGGGCACCAGAGAAACCTCAGCAGATCTGCATCTTCTGCTGGTAATTTAACTCAATGAAACATTGGTTCAATATCTGCCATGGTCACCACTCGTTCTTTTATGAATCTGGTTATGACTCCAGTCAGCCAGCAAGTAAGATCTGGCCCTTGTAAAAGTTAAGTATTAAATGATACACCCTGAAAAAATTGCTCTGCAGTCAAACACAACACCAAGTTTCCCTTTGTTGGTGTGGAAAACACCATGATGTGGAATGTACCAGGCTTTCCTATCACTGCATTCCAGATCGTCTGCTGGCACCTCTTTCAACATAACAGTTGGAGAAGACATCCTACATGAAAGCTGTGTAGTCGGTGTGAAATGAAAAATCCTTCCTAATCCTCTTCCTTAGATTTAGAGCACACTGTTGAGCAATTTTCTTATTATTTAGCATGTTAACCTCTTTCTTCCTCAAAGGTAAACCAATCTGGTAGTGCTTAACCACTAGTTTTGCAAAATTTGTAACCAGCTCCATGAAATTGTGTTCTTCCCTTGACAAATCAAGTTGTTCATTCTGACTGCATTCCGGGAAGTCTGCCTTGAATTGCTGCTGCCAAAGCTCATCCAAGTTCAAAACCGAAATCTTGTTAGCTGTCAGCTCAAACTGAGCACAGTTTCTCCAAACACCACGGTCTCCTTTCAGTGGTCCATTCACAGCCCAACCCAACATTGTTCTAATTGCACAGGGTCCATCATTAACACTGCAATCGCTTGCAACAGCTCCATTGCTTTAGTTTATTTGTCCCTATCAGCAGCTCAATTTCTGAATCAATCCCTGGCAAATGGACATGTTTCAGGACAGACCATCCCTGGAGATCTATCTGACATGGAATGGTCCTTCTGTGGACAGGAATACTTTCCTGCATATAGATGTTACATACTTGACAATAGTTTACCTAATTAGTTCATCTAAGCCAGCCATTTCCAAACCTGAAACAATGCTGCTGCTCTTGACCTTCTCTTAACCCATGGTGCATAAAAGAATGCATGTCCTTCTTCCTGAGGCTGAGCTTATTCACCAGGCCCACTGTGCAGAACACTGCTGTACTCCTTTGACCTAGGAAAGCATAAGTAACTACTGTTTTCTTACCTTTCTTGGGCTTCACTTGTACTGGAACTATGTGGGAAGTTTATGTAAGGCCACTAGGTACGAGGACACTGCTCACTACTGTGCCTGATGGCTTGTTTTGGTTCTGCACCCTTTTTGGTAGACTGAATATGATGTATGCTGGGATGATTGCCAATATATTGCTTGCATGAAAGACACTTCCTACAATCCTTGCTGATGTGTCCTCTACACAAACAACCAAAGCAGACATCATTTTCTTTTAGGAGGGCCATCTTCTCACTATGAGCCCTTTACTCCAGCTGAGGGCACGAATCCAATATATGCTCGTTCTCGCGGAACAGACAAACCCTTTTGGCTGATGAGACCATTTTCCTTCCATTAGGTCCAGGTTCACTTTTAGCTTTACAGTACTTCTCACAGTGGCTATAATAGTGGCAAAGCTGCTTCCTTTAGCTTTAGAATGAAATTGCGACTTAGTTTTGTTTACATCTTTGCTTAGGCTGGTGATATAACATCCTGTATATTACCAAACTGGGTGTGTAGCAACCTTTACTCGTCTTTCTCTTAAATCAACAATGTTAGTGAAAGTAATCTTACGGTTGTTCCTTCCTTAGGGTTTACAGACCACTATTCAGAGGAGGTAGTAGATACAGAAGATGCCATTAGCCACATTATCATTTGGTCATCCTGTGGGTCACCTGCTCTATGCATAGTCAAATCATGTCTTGGAATTTGAGAAACATTGCCTAATGGAAGATACATATTCACTTGTTGCAGCAACATGATCTTCAATATTATGTTTGGGTCAACCATTGCTTTGTATCCTCTATGAATGCACTGCAGTAGGAATCAAAGTTTAAAAACATAGGCTCTGTTTTTCTTGTTCGGTCTTGGGAAGTAATGAGATTAGCATGTGATGCTGCCTAGCAAAAGCTTCACAAAGAACAGTCAAGTCCTCAATATGGAGATCGCACTTGTAAGGTATTTTATTTAATCTTCAAAAGAACATTAATTCATGGTATTAAACCTTTAATTTTGTTCACACTTGTTTCATACTGTCTTTGAAGACTTCCAATTGGATTAGCCTTAGCTTTAATTTCTCTTTTGCAAGCCCCTACTGGAGTGTTGTTGTTGCCAATTCCATGCTTCGATGCATTCATGTTACTTTCTCTAGTCTTGCAACTCGCAATTAACTCTTTGTTCGCCACCGGTACCAGCAATATTCGATTTAATGAAAGTAGTCAACAAACAAACTGTCAACACACCAATCAGACTTCAGTTAAAATGCCAACAACCAGAAGTATTTTAACAAAGCGACGAATACTTAGGCAAACACCGAGGAACAATCCCAATGGATGGGCAGTGCTGACCCACAAATACACAGCACGAATTAACGAGAGGTAATAGATAACCCTAGTATAAATTGCTCCTGTTTCCAATGTGCTGTTCTCAGTGATGCAATTTCAATTTTGTCAATGGGTCCAAGGCAATGCTTTGCTCTAGACTGGTGTTTGTCTTGTATAATTTTTTTGTTAACAAAATGTAGCAGTTACTTGAACATAAACCAAAACCCCTGAGAGACTAAGGCAGGGGACTTGTCATTGTATGACGCACTTCCAAATAACAAATTTCCAAAGCTCAAAAAGGTACATTCGATCCTTTATTATGAAACAAGCAAAGACAATCTGGTAGCGATAAAAAAACTACCAAAACTAAATTAGCAAAATAATGGTGTAACTTGCAGTCTAATGGTGATATCAGATTTCGAACAACTAAGTGTTCTAATAACGTTCCAATTAGCCATCTAGTTAGCGAAATAACAAAGCTAGCATAACTAATTAGTGTGTTTAAGCAATTGAATAGCAGTCCAATAACATTCCAATTAACAATCTAGTTAGTATATTGAAGCATAATTAAGCAAAGTTAGCGGTCAACAAAAAAAAAATCATTCCTGCTGCCTCTAACCAGCTAGACTAAACAACTAACAAAACGAGAATAGGGGACTCCACTCAGTTGATCCTACCACGCCACAACCCACGTGACAAGGTTACCATAATAAACATGCCACAAAACACCATACAGGCAGAAAATAGATACATGCCGCCAATGGACAGGAAATAGATCATTAGCTCATATACTTGCTGTTATTATAACACCTTTCATGATCTCAAGACATTCCAAAGCACTGCACAACCAATTAATTAATTTTCACATGTAGTCACAATTGCAAAGGGGATTGCTAAAATAAAAATATACTTATCAAATGTGACAGACAGCCATACTTTGTTGATCCCAAGGGAAATTGGGTTTCGTTACAGTCGCACCAATCAAGAATAGTGTAGAAATATAGCAATATAAAACCATAAATAATTAAATAATAATAAGTAAATTATTCCAAGTGGAAATAAGTCCAGGACCAGCCTATTGGCTCAGGGTGTCTGACACTCCGAGGGAGGAGTTGTAAAGTTTGATGGCCACAGGTAGGAATGACTTCCTATGATGCTCAGTATTACATCTCGGTGGAATGAGTCCCTGGCTGAATGTACTCCTGTGCCTAACCAGTACATTATGGAGTGGATGGGAGTCATTGTCCAAGATGGCATGCAACTTGGACAGCATCCTCTTTTCAGACACCACCGTCAGAGAGTCCAGTCCCATCCGCACAACATCACTGGCCTTACGAATGAGTTTGTTGATTCTGTTGGTGTCTGCTACCCTCAGCCTACTGCCCCAGCACACAACAGCAAACATGATAGCACAGGCCACCAGAGACTCGTAGAACATCCTCAGCATCGTCCGGCAGATGTTAAAGGACCTCAGTCTCCTCAGGAAGTAGAGACGGCTCTGACCCTTCTTGTAGACAGCCTCAGTGTTCTTTGACCAGTCCAGTTTATTGTCAATTCGTATCCCCAGGTATTTGTAATCCTCCACCATGTCCACACTGATCCCTTGGATGAAAACAGGGGTCACCGGGTGCCTTGGCCCTCCTCAGGTCCACCACCAGTTCCTTAGCCTTTTTCACATTAAGCTGCAGATGATTCTGTTCACACCATGCGACAAAGTTTCCCACCGTAGCCCTGTACTCTGCCTCATCTCCCTTTGCATTGTGTTGAATGCAAATAGATTTTCAGCACATCACCAACAACCCCCTCCCCCACCATCCTATCCATAAGGTTCGAGTTAATTTACTGAATGATATATGAAATGATGCATCAATTTAAAACTTATACCGACAAGGGAATAGTACTTCAACAGTGCCATCTTCTGTCAGGAATTATGTTGGTCAGTTACTTCTTTTAATGGATTGTGCTTTCTGTGATCATGTTGATCTGACCAAAACGTTGCAGCAAGATGAGTTTTAAGTAATGCAGAGGAAGAAAGAACAAGCCCAGAAACACCTGTCCTTTGAATAGTGGCTGGAGGTTCCATTTCTTTTCGAGCAGGGAGGCAGAACTCTATTTCATAACTCACATAAAAGAGTTGTGCAGAACATTTTCTCCATATCACACCCGAGAATAAAATAGATCACTTGAAGCCACGATCTTGTGGCTTGGGTAAGTGCATTCAGCTAAGCCCATCTGACAATTTATTAACAAGTTACTGTCACAAGGTCACTGGATACTTACAGATGAGGAAGGCCAACCAGTCCATTCGAAGGCCCATTGACAACAACCTTTCACTACTGTATTACTTGATGAAAAGGTTCCAATACTTGAGTTTCAATGATCACATATACAGTCTAAGTAGAGCACTCCTCAGCTTGGTTATGACTTTGTGTTGCGATCTCAGGTTTTGGTTATATCATGACCACTCTACTAATTTGCACAAAAGTAAAGCAGCAAATCAGGATACCAATGATAGAAATTGCAACAACTATGTTATACATTGAAAGACACATGCATTAAATTGTTTTAAAAATTTTACTAAAATAGTGTTTATCATAAGACAATAGGTCAAACATTATTCCATGGTCAGTGGATAATTGAACAGTTGTTACACACCTTTAAGATGCACTAAATGTACACAATAAAGAAAAGTACCAGTTCTGATTTTTAAACTCCAATAACCACTGCACAGCAGACATTCACGATAAGGAATGCCTATTTTGTGGGAGGTTTGGCATCTGCTGCTGTCTTTCCAGATAATTTTGGTATTTGATGGTACCGAGTTCCAGAACAGTGGGGAGAGGTCTCAGTCATTACTTTTTACCTATGTTCCATATTTAATATAGAGATCGTCTTCATTTCCATTAGATCAACTGATGCAGATTCAGTATTATTTTAAAATGTTTAAATTCTCGTGATTTGAACATAACCTTACAAATGCTTTGATTCTAGATAACAAAAACAGCATTGTCTCCAACATATAATTTTATATACGGAAACTTCACCTTGCACAACGTAAGTACCTAGCAGAAGGTTCCCCAGATTGATTCCTGGGATGGCAGGACTTTCATATGAAGAAGGACTGGATCGACTAGGCTTATACTCACTGGAATTTAGAAGATTGAGGGGGGATCTTATTGAAACGTATAAAATTCTAAAGGGATTGGACAGGCTAGATGCAGGAAGATTGTTTCCGATGTTGGGGAAGTCCAGAACGAGGAGTCACAGTTTAAGGATAAAGGGGAAGCCTTTTAGGACCGAGATGAGGAAAACCTTCTTCACACAGAGAGTGGTGAATCTGTGGAATTCTCTGCCACAGGAAACAGTTGAGGCCGGTTCATTGACTATATTTAAGAGGAAGTTAGATATGGCCCTTGTGGCTAAAGGGATCAGGGGGTATGGAGAGAAAGCAGGTACAGGGTTCTGAGTTGAATGATCAGCCATGATCATACTGAATGATGGTGCAGACTCGAAGGGCCAAATGGCCTACTCCTGCACCTATTTTCTATGTTTCTAAATTGCGGACTATGGAAACAGGAATAGGACAAACTCAACTGTAGTTTTAGATCTAAAGGAAGCCAAAAGCAGGTTTAGATTTCAGATGAACAAAATACATTAGGGTTCTTGAGCACAAATCAGAAGACAGGTACAGTAAATAGCTAGGAAGGCAAATCATATTTGGGCTTTATTGCAAGTTTAGCAACAATGAAGTACGTTACAATGATGCAGGTGGTTGGCAAGTTCACATCTGGAGAATGGTGAACAATTTTGGTCCCTTTATTACACTGGCATAGGAAGTGGCCCATTAGATTCATTAAGCAAACACGAGGATATCTGCAGATGCTGGAAATTCAAACCACACACACAAAATGCTGGTGGAACACAGCAGGCCAGGCAGCATCTATATGAAGAAGCACTGTCGACATTTCGGGCCGAGACCCTTCATCAGGACGAAGGGTCCTGCTGTGTGTCATTAGATTCATTAGTTTATTTACTACCTGGGATGTGAGTGTTGCCCTATCACAAAAAGCTACGGAGATTGTATTTGTTCTTTGGAGCTTTAGAAGTATGAGGGATGATCTCATGGAAACATAGAAGATCTTCATAAGGCATGATAGGTCAGGTGTTGAAATGTTTCCACTAGTGAAGGGGTTCACAACCTGGGGTCCACAGGCCCCTTGCTTAATGGTATTGGTCCATTGCATAAAAAAAGTTTGGGCACCCCTGGACCAGTGAAAGAATCTCAAGAGGGGACAGTCATTTTAAAATGACTGGGCAGGGTAATTTCTCTGCACTATAGGCTTGTGGATACCAGATGATTGAGAGTATTTAAAGTAGAAATGGGTAAATTTTTGTAAGATCAGTGAATTGAAGGCTATGGGGAAATGGCACAAGAACGTAAGTATAGGGAGATCCGCCAAGTTAATATTGAATGACGGGGCAGGCTTGAGGGGAAATTACACAATACACACAAAATGCTGGAGGAACTCAAGTAAGGCTGTATCTATGGAGTGGAATAAACAGTTGATATTTTGAGCTGAGACCCTTCATCAGAACATATAAAATCATCTATGATGTTATTGCTCTTACTTAGTTCTTAAGAACTGCTTCACAGTCACTTGCTAAATCAGCTATTTGAAAACAAATGTGGGAAAGTGTTCTAATATAGAGAATAGTACAGCACCAGTAGTGACCCTTCAGCCCACAATGTTGTGCTAATCTTTTAACCTACTCCAAGATCAATCTAACTCTTCCCTCTCACATAGCCTACCATGTTTCTTTCATTCATGTGCCTTATCAAAGTCTCCCAAATATTCCTAATGTATCTGCCTCCACCACCACCCTGAGCAGTGCATTCTACTGACTACTGTGTTTTTAAAAAATCTGACATCCCCTTGTAACTTTCCTCTAAGCATCTCAAAAGTATGCCCTCTCATATCAGCCATTACCACCCCAGGAAAAATAATGCTGGCTGTCCACTATTTTATGTTCCTTACAATCTTCTACATCTCTATCAAGTCAACTCTTATCCTCCTCCACACCAACGAGAAAAGGCTGGGTCACTCAACTTTCCCACATAAAACAGGTTCTCTAATCTAGGCAGCATCCTGGCAGATCTCTTCTGAACTCTCTCCAAAGCTTCAACATCCTTCCTAAAATGAGATGACCTGAACTGAACACATTACTCTAAATATGGTCTAATCAGTTTTATAGCGCTGCATCATTACCTCACAGCTTTTGAACTCATCTCTCCGACTAAAGAGGGGCAGCACACAATAGGGCTTCTTAAGCACCCTATCAACTTGCATGGCAACTTTGAAAGATCTATAGATGTGGACTCCAAGGATACTACCACTAACTCTATACTCTGCCTTCAAGTTTGACTGTTGTAAGTGTATCAGTTGAACTCCGTCTGCAACTTCTCAGCCTAGCTCTATAATCTATCATGTCCCATTTTAACCTATGACAACCTTCTACTCTATCCACACCACCACCAACCATTCTGTCATCTGCAGACTTACTAACCAACTTTCCATTTCCTCAGTTATAAAAATTACAAAGATCGGGGACCCAGAACACCACTGGTCACCAACCTCCAGGCAGAATATGCTCCATCTACTACAATCCTTTATCTCGTGGGCAAACCAGTTCTGAATCCAGAGCCAAATTTTCCTGGACCCTATGCCTCATGACTTTATTTTTAAGTGAACCTACCACAGAGAACCTTGTCAAACATCTTACATATCACATCCACTAGCCTATCTTCATCAATCTGCTTTATCACTTGCTCGAAGAAGTCAATCAGGCTCATGAGACACAACTTCCCCCTTATGAAGTCATGCTGACTATTGCTAATCATACTATGCATCTTCAAAGGCTTGTAAATCCCATCTCTAAGAACCCTCTCCAGTAGTTTGCTTAACCCTGGTCTGTTATTCCCAGCAAAAGCCTGATTATCCATCTTGAACAAAGGAATAATATTTGCCATCCACCAACCTTCTGGTACTTCAAGGCTAGAGGATGCAAAGACCATTACTAATGGTGCAGCAGTCATACGCCAATGAAACTGATTGTAGACTTCAGGAGAGGGAAAACCCAGAGGCCATGAGCCAGTAATTAGAGGTTGACAGAGTCAGTAAACAGAGTCCTGGGTGTCACTACCTCAGAAGACCTGTCCTGGACACTTCATGTAAACATAATTGCAAAGAAAGCACAGCAGCACCTTCCTCATGAGTCTGAAGATTCAGTACATCATCAAAATCTTCGACAAACTTCTATAGATGTATGGTGGAAAGTGTGCTGACTGGCTGCTTGCTTTATGGCCTGGTCCCAGAGCACCAATGTCCAAGCAGAAAATCCTACAAAAGGTAATGGATTCAGCCTGGTACATCACCCTCCCAGCCACAGAGCACAGCTACATGAAAAGTTGCCATAGGAAAGCAGCATCAGGACTCTTGATCCATTGATCCTGTTCTGTAAATTTACCAAGTAATGCTGCAGATCAAGAATTTAACGGATGCATGTGGTGACATGCATTACACTGATAATAAATTTTACTTTGATTTCTCATAGTAACCTGGAACATTGTTCCTATAGTGTGGTGACAAGAACTGAACACAATATTCCAAACAAGGAAGACGAAGGGTCTCAGCCCAAAACATCAACAGTGCTTCTCCTTATAGATGCCTGCTGTGTTCCACCAGTATTTTGTGTGTTGTTTGAATCTTCAGCATCTGCAGATTTCCTCATGTTTGCACAATATTCCAAATGTACTCTATGTACAAATGTACTTTGTGAAGCATCTGAAATTTTACATTTGATACTCTGTCCTATGAAGGGAATACAATACTTTCTTTTCCACTATCTATTTTTGTTGCTACTTTTAGCAAGCTATGGAGTTGATTGAACCCTAGCATCCTGCTGTTTATCAACATTCTTTAGTATTACCCCCATTTGACTAACCAAACTGCATCAGCCTGCACTTGTTGGGATTAAATTCAATTGTTAATGGATATTTTAATGTATTTGCTATTAATAGCATTGCTGAAGAAAGCAAACCAAGATTTTACTTCGTTCTCATTTATTTGAAAAGGGCAAATGCATCTTTCCATTCAGGCACACAGTTCATACTCAGTATATCATACACAGTATATTTACAAGTTGTCAGTTCTGGTTTCTCAACAGCAGATCCAAAGTAACCAATAAAAAAAGTAGTTCTAATTTACAAATTACACAAATCTGTTTATGTACTATTGAAAATATACATTAGGTCAAGTGTCAATGAAGTACTTTAAATTTTTTATGTCAAACAAAATGACAATTAAAACTAAAACCAAGGCACTGTTGAACATTTTTGGATTTTTGTCACATTCTGTTTTCAGAAACACCAAACAGTAAAATCAGGATGAAGTCCACAGTGGAGACACCAGGTGATAACAATGGAATAACAATGGGCAATAGAGAAATATGGCAATAATTAAATGCTTTGTTTTGAGATATTTTAGAATGAGAGTCAGTAACGGTCTAAATATTCTAATAAATACAGAATATTTAACCATTTGGAGCAGCTTGAAATAATTTGCAGCATCATACAAAGAATTTCAGAATGTAATGTTCCTCAAATGTCAACAGTACTAATGGCTTACTTTACAACTAAAAGATACAATTCTTGGCAATAATGTAGCCTATACACTTTAATAACAATAACCTTCGTAATGATTTTGTGCCTGCAATTCCTTACAGCAAGGTGATTTGAGGACATATAAAGCAGGTAATTACTACTTCAGGTATTAACATATGCAGCAAAAGCAGTGAATCAAGAAAGTCTGCCTTCAGTATTTACACATTAACAAATAAAAGGTATGCACATTTAAAATTTCATATTCTTAAATTTCCAGGACTACTCATCTAAGAAATTCAAAATAATGTTCTTTAAATACACTAAAGATACTAACTAAACTTACCAATAGAAAACAATATTTAGATGTACATAAATGGAGAGAAACACTAAAGTTTGACTAGTATGCAAATTTAATTAGGATGCCTGGTTACATTATACATTCTGAATATCAAACTTAAGTGGACAGATGACAAATTTATGACAAAGAACATTCATACAATCAAAATGTACGGCTAAATTAATCAAGCAAAAACTTAATTGTTTAAAAAACTTACAGAAAATGTAATGGAATGGCTGTTTATTATTTGTATCCCTATTTCTGCAGACTATACTGTATATGATGCACTTTTAAAGTTGGTTCAATTTTTATTCTGGTGCTTTACCATAATTTCAATACAGACAGTCCAGATATATTTAGAATGCAGATTATCAAGTTCAACTGTCACTAAATCTTAGCAAGAGCATCAATAGCTGGAGATTGAGTATGTGAGAAACAGCTTTGAATTGACAAACAGCTATTCAGAAGTGAAGCAAATTTCATTTTTAATGAGAAATGGTTACACTGCAATAATTTCTTTAAGAAAATTGTGAAAGACTTTGTAAAATTGAGAAACTCTTCTTTTCTATGTCTGAATCCAACAGCATTAATTCTTGGCTGCCTTTCATTAAAAAAAATAGCCATAACTTCTCTAGTTGAAACATTTCCACTGCCATTTAAAAATCACTTACCAAAGGGATTGAATGTAGTTGGACAGAGAATAACGATTAGTTAGAAATACATCTATTTTATGAACAAGCCACTTAAATGCTCTTCAATAATTCACATTTGAAGCACTATTGAGTTTTAGACAATTCCTGATAATTTCAAAGCAAAATCTTCTGTTTAGTCATTTTGCTTTTAAAAAGTTACTCAAATTACTCAAGTCTGTAGTTAATAAAAGATACCTGATGATCTCTGAATGCAATTTGAATTTGGCGTAAAATGACTATGGACAGCTTTTACAAGAATACAGTACAATTTTGAGAGCCTAAGCAAAGTACTGCAGTTACACTACCAGCTTTTTAATTCCAATTAACTGTGATACCTCATTCCTGAAGGAGCTGAATAAGCTGCCTTATGTTTTGCAATGCTTTATGGCAGGGAACCTACAGGAATATTGAGGGAGGTACTGTAAATCAAATTACAGTTACAGTGTAGTGCTCATTCCAAAAGTTTCCTGGGATGCATAGACCATGTAGAGGAAACCATCTTCATCCTTCTCACGTTCATACACCTCAGATATAGGTGTGGAAACACTAACCATGCTGTGCCCATTCACCAACAGGAAAAAAGCCTGATTTGAATTTAATTGCAGGCGTCTCCTAAAAGAGTTAGAAATCAAATTTCAGATTCTTACCGGCCTTGGGTAGTAAATTTACTGAAGACATTAAAATATTAACATTCATGAAAATTATAATTTTCATTACTTTTTTAGCATGAAGCACTTTGCAATAAGGTAATTATTACAAAAAATCAGTAACGTGTAAAGTTAGTAAATTTCATCTGTTTAAATTGGCATAAACAATCTCAGCTTGCTAGACAAGGCTGAATGAGAAGTCATCTGGTTTTATTGTTACTGGTAAGCACCAGCCCAAGGTCAAACATATCTACAATGTCTTTCATTATAGTATAATACAACTCATGCTCATTCCTCCACCACCCCCAAAAAAACACTATCTTGGACAAAAAAGATCCTCCTCCTCCTCTTCAGGTCTTTCCCTAGAACTCCATTTGTACACTTCTAATTAGATTTGCATAATACTGTAAATATCAAAGTGTTAAATTCTGCTACTGAACTGAGCAAAAAACACTCATTCCATAAACTTTATAACCTTTCTCAAATATCTACCAATCACAGCTTTCAATACCTTTTCTACTATCCAACTAGGTGGGACCATACTTATCTATCTCACATCGCACTGAAAATTACTTGTCTTACCACTTTTTCCAATGTGACACATCTTCTAAAAGCACACCTTTAGTAAAAGCCTTCAGATTGCTAGTTCAGATTTTCACACTAAAAATCCCCTTAATTAACTGAAATGACCCAAACCATTTGGCTTCTACCCTCCAACTCATTCCTTGGACATTGGACAGTCATCTGTCTCATAGAACTAGACTGTAAACTTGATATCATACTTGACCACGATGCGCTTCAAGCCATCACTGCATAAAGACTACCTTTCATCTTTATAACAGGCCAAAATACTCTTCAACTTCTCTATCTGAATAGAACTGCTGTCAAAATTCATATACCTTATTATTTACCAACTGGACCAAATAATTCATGGTTGGCCCATTTCATATAACCCTCTTTAAACCTTGCCTATCAAAATCATTGCCCAAAATTCTACTCACACCAAGCCCTATTCACCCATCTGCTCATTGAACTGACAGCCTATTAATCAGCAACTCAATTCTTAAAGAACACACACAAAATGCTAGTGGAACACAGCAGGCCAGGCAGCAACCACCAACTGCGACTCCAGCCTTGAACTTCAGGCCAGGTCTTCACGTGCTGTGATTGTGACTCCCGTCTCCCCTTCCCCCACCACCACTCTGCAATCCCCTCTCCCTCAGATCCCATCGTCAGCTCCTGGGCCCTCAGAGGCTCCATCTTCCTCTCACCCCAACCCTTCCCTCTTCACTGACACTGCCAGCCTCCCTCCCCACTCTGAAAATAGATGCTGCCTGGCCTGCTGTGTTCCACCAGCATTTTGTGTGTTGTTTGAATTTCCAGCATCTACAGATTTCCTCGTGTTTGCTCAATTCTCAAAGACCTACATTTTGAGAGCATACTTCAGCATTTCACATTTACAATAAAAAGTAGAGGAGCATATACAGCAGGTTAAATACTAGAAAATTTAAAACAAAGTTCAAAAGATCTGGAGCAAGATATATAAAATAGCAAATCAGCCCAGGTGACAGTGGTGCATAAAACTTCTGAAGTGATTTAGGAGCCACAGAAACACTTCATTAACTTCAGAGACAAGATTTTGATTAAAAACAATTGATGGCTTTATGCAAAATGCTTGAATACAAGGAGCAAAACACTCAATGACCATTTATATAAAATGCATACCGTATGATTTTAATCAGTTCACTCATGTTTACATGGTCAGGGACAAGAAATTTGGTCTTATCCAACAAAGGCAATTGCTTTTCTCCCTTGTATCTTTCAATTATGACCTAAAAATTAAAAAAGATATATCAGCCATACATTTATTAGATATTAGTCATTGCTTCATTATATAGAAGGCTGTAGCATTGAACTGTCACATGAAATCACTGTACAAGTTACAAATTCAACTTCCTTTTCTGAGGGCAAGGATATAATCAAAACTGACACTCGTGTCAAATGTTGTATTACACAAATGAGGATGGTAGTACTTGCTCAAGAATAAAATTGTCATGTGCTTTTGCACTTTTCAATGTTGAATACAAAGGAGATAGAGGGCAAGCTAGTGTACCAGCACTCAAATCAGTTCTATACTGCAGCTGCAGTTTGAAGTTTTAGCAAAACGGCCATCACTAGTACTCAATATAGTGGAGTGTGTGGGTGGCAAGACACTGCAGTGGCTAGCACAACACTTTACAGTACTGGCAACCTGGGTTCATTTCCTATTGTTGCCTGCAAGGAGTCTATATTCTCCTCGTGACCACATAGGTTTCCTCTGGGTGCTCTGCTTTCCTCCCACAATCCAAAGACATACCAGTTGATAGGTTAATTGGTCACTGTAAATGGTCCTGTGATTAGTCTAGGGTTAAATCTGGGGACTGCTGGGCAGTGTGGCTTAATTTGATCAAGGCAGGTCCATTTCTTTCTCAATCCCATTCTCCTGCCTTCTCCCTGTAATCTTTCACGTCTTGACTTAAAGAATATATCAAACTCTGCCTGAAGTACACTCAATGACTTAGCCTCAACTGCTGCTTGCAGCAACAAATTCCAGATTCAGGTTGTGCCCTCTGGTCCTAGACTGCCTACTATAGGAAACATAAACATCCACCCCTATCCAAGCTTTCCATACATTTGATAAATTTTAATGAATTTCCCCCTCCACCACCATAAGCCCAGAGCCATTAAACACTCCTCATATGATAAGCCTTTCACAGAATCATTTTCATGAACCTCCTTTGAACCCTCTCCAATGTCAGCACAGCCTTTCTTAGATAAGGGGTCCAAAATGCTCACAATACTCCAAGTGAGCCCACACCAGTGTCATATAAAGCCTCAACATTATATCCTTGTTTCTATATTCTAGTCCTTCCAAAGTGAACGCCAACACTGCATTTGGCTTTCTCATTACTGACTCAACCTGCAAGTTAACCATTAGGGAATCTTCCACGTGGTCTCAAGTCCCTTTGCACTGCTGATTTTTGAAACTGCTCCCTGCTTAGAAAATAGTCTGCACTTCTATTCCTTCTACCAAAGTGCATGACCAAGACACATCCTGAGTGTTCCATCGGCCACTTCTTTACCCATTCTCCTAATCTGGCCAAGTCCTTCTGCAGCCTCCATGCTCCTCCACCTATCTTCTATATTGTCTATAAAGTCATCAATTCTGCCATTCAAATCACTGACATACACCGCAAAAAACAGCCCCAACAGACACTTGTGGAATACTAGTCACTGGCAGCCAACCAGAAGAGACTCCCTTTAGTCCCATTCATTGCCTCCTGTCAACCTACCCATACTAACATCTTTCCTGTAATACCATGGGCTCTTATTTTGCAAGCAGCCTTTTGGCACCTTGTAAAAAGACTTTTGAAAATCCAAGTACACAACATCCACTTTGTCTACCCTGCTTGTTATTTCATCAAAGAATTCTAACAGACATGTCAGGCAAGACTTTCCCTTGAGGAAACCATGCTGACTACAGCCTATTTTATCACGTCCCTCCAAGTACCCCAAGACCTCATCCTTGATAATCTACTCCAATATTTTGGAGTCAGATTAATTGGCCTATAGTTTCTTTTCTTCTGCCTTTCTCCCTTCTTGAAGAGTGGAGTGACATTTGCAATTTTTCAATCCTCCAGAACCTTTTCAATCGAAGCAAGAGGCTGAGAGTGGAAGACTGAAGGCATCGTGGAGAGAAGGTAGTTTTTCTTTAACAGCTCGGGGAAAAGAGGCTAGACTGCGCAGGCGCGTCACGTAGCGCGCCAAGGTTTAAAAGAAAGACCATCATATACAGCAGCCATCATTGGAGTGGACTGAGTTGGAGTGGGACGGCTTTGGCTCAATCAGGCTTCGGCGAGAAACAGGCAGAGGCGAGGGTAGGTTCCGGTAAGTTTCTGTTTTCTTTTTTTTGTTCAGACTAGAGAATATGCCAGGCAGGATGTTGGAATGCTCCTCTTGCAGGATGTGGTAAGTCAGGGAGAACTGCGGTGTCCCTAACAATACCTGCAAGAAGTGCATCCAGCTGCAGCTCCTAACAGACCGCATTAGGGACCTGGAGCAGGAGCTGGATGCCTCGGAATCCGGATCATTCAGGAGACTGAGCAGTTTATAAATAGAAGCTTCCAGGAGGTAGTTACACCTAAGGAACAGGGCACGGGTAATTGGGTTACTGTCAGGCGAGGGAAGGGGAAAGGGCAGGTAGTGCAGGGCTCCCCCTGTGGCCATTCCCCTCCCAAACAGGTATACCGATTTGGATACTGTTTGGGTGGGGGGGCTTATCTGGGACAAACTGCGGCAGCCGGATCTCTAACACTGAGTCTGGTTCTGCAGTGCAGAAGGGAGGGAGGAAGAAGAGGAGAGTGGTGGTGATAGGGGACTCCATAGTCAGGGGTACATACAGAATATTCTGTGGTCGTGACAGAGACTCCCAGATGGTTTGTTGCCTGCAGGGTCAGGGATGTCTCTGATCGTGTGCACAGCATTCTGAGGTGGGAGGGTGATCAGCCAGATGTCATGGTACACATCGGTACCAATGACATAGGTAGAAAGAGTCAGGAGGTCCTGAAGAGTGAGTACAGAGAGCTTGGTAGGAAGTTGAAAAACAGGACCTCAAGAGTAGTAATCTGCCACGTGCCAGTGAGGGTAAGAGTAGGATACTCTGGCAGATGAACATGTGGCTGAGAAACTGGTGTAGGGGGCAGGGTTTCACATTTCTAGATCATTGGGACCTCTTCTGGGGCAGATGGGACCTGTACAAGAGATGGGTTACACCTGAACTATAAGGGGACCATTTATACTTGCAGGGAGGTTTGCTAGTGTTATTGGGGAGGGTTTAAACTAGATTTACAGGGGGATGGGAACCAGAGTAGATAGTGGAATGGGGGTAAAAATAAATGATGTTAGTAGTTCATGCAAAGTCACAAACAGTAAGGTTGTGTGTGGTAGTAATAATCTTCTGAGGTGCGTATATTTCAATGCGAGGAGTATTGTGGGAAAGGCAGAAGAGCTGAGGGCCTGGATTGACACGTGGAATTATGACATCATAGCCATTACTGAAACTTGGCTACAGGAGGGGCAGGACTGGCAGCTCAATGTTCCTGGGTTCTGAAGTTTCAGACGTGATAGAGGCAGAGGGATGAAGGGTGGGGGAGGTGGCTTTGCTAGTCAGGGAAAATATTACAGCAGTGCTTCAGCAGGACAGATTAGAGGGCTTGTCTACTGAGGCCATATGGGCGGAGCTGAGAAACAGGAAAGGTATGACCACATTAATAGGGTTGTATTATAGACCACCCAATAGTCAGCGAGAACTGGAGGAGCAAATCTGCATAGAGATAACAGACAACTGCAGGAGACAAAGTTGTGATTGTAGGGGATTTTAATTTTCCACACATTGATTGGGACTCCCATGCTGTTAAAGGTCTAGATGAGTTAGAGTTTGTAAAATGTGTTCAGGAAAGTTTTCTAAATCAATATATAGATGTACCAACTAGTGAGGATGCAATATTAGATCTCCTATTAGGAAATGAGTTAGGGTAGGTGATGAAAGTGTGTGTAGGGGAACACTTTGGTTCCAGTGATCATAACGCCATTAGTTTCAACTTGATCATGGATAAAGCTAGATCTGGTCCTCAGGTTGAAGTTCTAAACTGGAAAAAGGCCAAATTTGAAGAAATGAGAAAGGATCTAAAAAGCGTAGATTGGGACGGGTTGTTCTCTGGCAAGGATGTGATTGGTCAGTGGGAGGCCTTCAAAGGAGAAATTTTGAGAGTGCAGAGTTTGTATGTTCCTGTCAGGGTTAGCAAAATGAATAAGAATAAGGAACCTTGGTTCTCAAGGGATATTGGAACTCTGATAAAGAGAGATGTATAACATGTATAGGCAACAGGGAGGAAATAAGATGCTTGAGGAGTATAAGAAGAGTAAGAAAATACTTAAGGAAGAAATCAGGAGGGCTAAAAGATGACATGAGGTTGCTTTGGCAGTCAGGGTAAAGGATAATCCTAAGAGCTTCTACAGGTATGTTAAGAGCAAAAGGATAGTAAGGGATAAAATTGGTCCTCTTGAAGATCAGAGTGGCCGGCTATGTATGGAACCAAAAGAAATGGGAGAGATATTAAATGGGTCTTTTGCATCCGTATTTACTAAGGAAACTGGAATGGAGTCTATGGAAACAAGGCAAACAAGTAGGGAGGTCATGGAACTTATACAGATTAAAGAGGTGTTTGCTGTCTTGAGGCAAATCAGAGTAGATAAGTCCCCAAGACCTGACAGGGTATTCCCTCCGACCTTGAAGGGACCTAGTGTTGAAATTGCAGGGGCCATGGCAGAAATATTTAAAATGTTGATATCCACGGGTCAGGTGCCGGAGGATTGGAGGATAGCTCATGTAGTTCTATTGTTTAAAAAAGGCTCAAAAAGTAAGCCCAGAAATTATAGGCTGGTAAGTTTGACATCGGTAGTAGGTAAATTATTGGAAGGAATATTAAGAGCTAGGAATTATAAGTATTTGGATAGACAGGGACTTATTAGAGAAAAAAATCAGCATGGCTTTGTGCATGGTAGGTCATGTTTAACCTATCTATTAAGAGTTTTTCGAGGAAGTTACCAGGAAAGTGGATGAAGGGAAGGCAATGGATGTTGTATACATGGACTTCAGAAGTAAGGCCTTTGACAAGGTCCCTCATGAGAGGTATTGGAGTCTAAAGTTGCATTGTTTGCTTTGTAACCAAAACTATGTAGTCAGCTTTGTATTTGCTATGTATGTATCCAATTTAGTAGGAGAATGAAATCGAACACATCAGTGACTTAAGAATGTAGCCAAATAAGAAGATAATGGTGTGTTAATGAGAGGCTAGCTAAGAGATAACTGTGGCCAGGGATGAGGTAACAAGTGGCCCAAAAAGTAGATTAGAACATGATTAAGTTAATGGGTAGAAACAATAGTAGGAAGTCGGGAGCTGATGAACTGGTGATACGCAACTGCAGACCGATTGGATATGCTAATGCAACTAAACCAGGAGATTGCTATAAAAAATGCTATGCACAAGGATAGGTGGGCAATCAGCGACTAGCTCACTGACTGTCTCAGCTTTGATTTGCAAATTAAAGTTTAACACTTCTTGAAGAATCTTCTGCGTCTCCTGGTCTGGTCGTTTGTGGGGCACAAGAAACCACGACAGAGGTTAGTTAGGAAGATTCAGTCGCTAGGTATACATGGAGAGGTAGTAAATGGATTAGACATTGGCTCAATGGGAGAAGCCAGAGCGTGGTAGTGGAGGATGGCTACTCTGAGTGGAGGCCTGTGACTAGTGGTGTGCCAGAGGGATCAGTGCTGGGTCCATTGTTATTTGTCATCTATATCAATGATCTGGATGATAATGTAGTAAATTGGATCAGCAAATTTGCTGATGATACAAAGATTGGAGGTGTAGTGGACAGTGAGGAAGGTTTTCAAAGCTTGCAGAGGGATTTGGATCAGCTGAAAGAATGGGCTGAAAAATGGCAGATAGAGTTTAATGCAGACAAGTGTAAGGTATTGCACTTCAGAAGGTCAAACCAAGGTAAAACATACAAGGTAAATGGTAGGACACTGAGCAGTGCAGTAGAACAGAGGGATCTGGGAGTAGATACATAATTCCCTAAAGGTGGCGTCACAAGTAGATAGGGTTGCAAAGAGCTTTTGGTACATTGGCCTTTATAAATCAAAGTATTGAGTATAAGAGTTGGAATGTAATGGTGAGGTTGTACAAGACATTGGTGAGACTGAATTTGGAGTATTGTGTGCAGTTTTGGTCACCCAATTACAGGAAGGATATTAATAAGAGTGCAGAAGGTTTACAAAGATGTTGCCGGGACTTGAGAAACTGAGTTACAGAGAAAAAAGGTTGAATAGGTTAGGACTTTATTCCCAGGAGCGTAGGAGAATGAAGGGTGATTTGATAGAGGTGCATAAAATTATGATAGGTATAGATAGAGTGAATGCAAGCAGGCTTTTTCCACTGAGGCTAGAGGAGAGAAAAACCAGAGGTCATGGGTTAAGGGTGAAGGGGGAAAGTTTAAAGGGAACATTAAGGGGGCTCCTTCACGCAGAGAGTGGTGGGAGTGTGGAATGAGCTGCCAGATGAAGTGGTGAATGCAGGCTCACTTTTGACATTTAAGAAAAACTTGGACAGGTATATAGATGAGAAGGGTTTGGAGGGATATGGCCCAGATGCAGGTCAGTGGGACTAGGCAGAAAAATGGTTCGGCACAGCCAAAAAGGCCCATTTCTGTGCTGTAATGTTCTATGGTTCTAACCACACCAGATTCTAGTGATTCTTGAAAGATATTACTAATGCCTCCATAATCTCTTCAGCCACCTTTCAGAACCCCGGGGTGAAGGCCAACTGGTTCAGGTGACTTGTCCATCTTCAGACCTTTCAGCTTCCAAGTACCTTCTTCCTAGTAATAACAATTGCACTCACTCCTGCCCCCGACACTCTCAAACTTGCGGCATACTGCTAGTGTCTTCCACAGTGAAGACTGATACAAAATACTCATTCAGTTCATCTGCCAGTTCCTTGTTCCCCCGTTATACCTCTCCAGCATCACTTTCCAGTGGTCTGATATCCACTCTCACCTCTTACTCTACATCTGAAAACATTTGGTATTCTTAATATTATTGGCTAGATTGCCTTCATATTTCACCTTTTAGCTACTTATAGCTTGCCTTCTGTTAGTTTTTAAAGATCTTCTGAATCCTCTAACATCCTACCAATTTTTGGTCTATTATATGCCCTTTCTTTTGCCATTATGTTGGCTTTGACTTCTCTTGTCAGCCATGGCTATGTCATCCTGCCTTTAAGACATCTTCTTTGGGATTATCTATTCTGAATTGCTTCCAAATACTCTAGCCATTGCTGCTCTGCCATCAACTTTAGCCAGCTCCTCTCTCATGCCTTTGTAATTGCCTTTACTCCAGTGCAAGGCTGATGAATCTGACTTTAGCTTCTCCCTCTCATATTGCAGGAGAATTCTATCAGATTATAATCACCATCTCCTAAGGGCTCTTTTACCCTAAACTCCCTGAACAAATCCAGTTCATTGCACAATTCCAGAATGGCTGAACCCCTAGTGGGTTCAAACACAAGCTGCTCTAGAAAGCTATCTTGTAGGCATTCTACAAATTAACCTTGGACTCCAAAATCAGCACCAACCTGACTTTCCCAATCTACCTGCATATTAAAATCCCCATGACTATTGTAACATTGCCTCTTTGACATGTATTTTCTATCCCCTGTTGCAATTTGTAACCCATTCTGGCTTCCGTTTGAAGGCCTGTATGCAACTCCCAGCAGCATCTTGTTATTGTATTGACAGCAAAAAGACAGCTGTGCAATGAACTCCCAGACTTTAAACCGTGTGCCTTGTTGCATGCAATTAACTGTCTGTCCAGAGCTGAGATGGCAGCACATCTGAACTCCTGGTCTATTTCTACAGTGCACACCAAAACAAACATCAAGTCTATCAGCTGCTGATTGAAAATGTGATCTGTTCATTTTTATCCATTTTCAGGAAAAGATGGTTTTCAATGAATATTCAAAGCTATCAATTTTAATCATTTACATATTTCCCCATTGTTACAAAATGTCTGTGGCTTGTTCCATGAAGTGCCTGCAGTAACGAGGATGTTGGAAGGTACTTGGCTGCGAGGGGCAAGTGCTATCATAAACACCCCACAAAAGCCAAGTTTAGTTCCGTTAGCCAGCAGCTACCGTGAAAAGACGCAAGAAATAGGAAGGCACTGGGAGCAGCTGGAGATGAGACCAATGGCTGGAAAGCATCTTCCCAATTTGGCAGATTTGCCCCAAGCCCCAATTCTTCTCATATACCATTTTGAAATTTAAAAAGCAATTTCAACTCCCCTAGTGTACTCACTGGAATTTTGTTGGGATGCTGCTCTCGAATAAGATGCACATCTTCCACTCTCTGCTCTGCAAAACAGATTAATTTTAAGATGTAAAATTGTGGAATTATCACAGGGATTTTATGAAAAATGATTTTAAGAAATCAGGAAGGTACAGGAGCCTTAAGACATACACTAGCAGGTTCAGAAACAATTATTAGCCTTCAACCATCAGGCTCTTGAACAAAGGGGATAACTTCACTTGTCCTATCATTGGAGTGTTCCCACAATCTATGGACTGACTTTCAAGGACTC